>NC_141031.1:1245000-1297500 GCF_052040795.2 Danio rerio
ATTCATTCATTCATTCATTCATTCATTTTCTTTTTGGCTTAGTCCCTTTATTTATCCAGGTTTGCCACAGCGGAATGAACCGGCAACTTATCCAGCATATGTTTTACGCAACGGATGCCCTTTCAGCTGCAACCCATCACTGGGAATTCATGCACACTCATTCACACCAAGCGGCAACCTCCCGCTCTCTCTCAGGAAGCCAATACGGAAGTAACTGAAACTGCAATTCATCCCAAATTCCGCTAGTCGTGGCCGCTCCTGGCTCCAAAACAGAGCAAATTTCAATTGAGCCCACTGTTAGAATGGCCAACTTTACAGCAGAAAAAAAGGTGTTTACAGCCTGGTACAAAAAAGATTTTGGTTAATACAGCTAATATTACCGTTCATGACAACTGTGAGGGGGTGAATTTTTTTATAACTCATCCGTTCCCTTTATATTAAGTTATATTAAGTTTGCATAATTAAGGGCGTGGCCACTTGAGTGACAGCTAGGTCTCGTTGGTCGCCGTCACGTCACCTCAGCTGAATCCTGCAGATTATCCACTGATCTCGGCATATTTATCGCATTTCTGTGTTGTTTTATGTGGCTTTACACAGTCGACTGTCTTTTGGACTTGTTTCCAACAATTATTAGATGGCATGGCATGCTGAGTGCACTTAAGGTGCTCACAAACCATTCACGTGGCCTCCGATTCCCATGTGAGTAAAGTTATATACTTCTATACCATCTCTGTACATGTATTTGTTTTGTTTAAGATCATTTATCGTTTATATTTATATTTAGAGCTGTAATGCACTCCAGAATCTGCCAGATTGATTAGCTGTAGGCTCTAGATCAGTCATCTGAAGTGTTGTCATACAGTGTTATGCTGCACTTCATCAATAGTCTTACATTAACTAACACAGACTATATCTGAAGTGTTTGGAAGTAATTTGCGTTTTCCTCCTGTTGAAAAACGTCATAAGAGCAATGTTTAGTGGCTCAATGTATTACAGCAGTGTTTTTAAATGACTAAACACTTTATTGATATAGTGTACAACCAAGCACAAGTGGTCAGAACACAAGCGAGTCGCTGGTGATAAAGTATTAAGCGTTCTCCCAAAGTAAAGTGTGTCTGAGGCAGGTCCAAGCTAAATGCCAGCAGGTGTCTGTTGCTCCGCTCAATCTCCGCCTCTTTGCCCTTGTTTGGTATCCCGCCGTGGGTGTGATGACACGCGAACAAAATGCCGACGGTTGGCCACGCCTACTTATGGCTTCTTTTGTGCTCTTTAGAAACCTTTGGGTGACGTCACGGACACTACGTCCATATATTTAAAAGTCTATGCTTTACACACATACACTTCGGACAATTTAGCCTACCAAACTCACCTGTACCACATGTCTTTGGACTTGTAGGGGAAACTGGAGCACCCGGAGGAAACCCACGCGAATGACACAGGCACTATTTTTAGTAATTTAACTAATTTAGCAACAATTGACTCGTTTTTAAAAAAACATTAGTGTTTATTTTAGCACGACACTACAGTCACACGGTGTAAAGTGTGCGTTTGCGTTGATCCTAATGACGCAGTAGTTTTGCAGTAGTGCGGGACAGTGACTCGCAGACGTTATGGAAATGGGGGCCGGTCTAGACACTGAAGCAAGAGATGAAATCAGATTCAGAGTATTACTGAGAAAAGCAAGGACAAACCCAGTTCTACTGAACTCATCAGGACAAGAGGAAGATCCTCATCAATAAAACAGCACAGCAGAGGGAGGAGACGTGCAACATTAGACATCCAAGACTAATGGATTTGTTTACGGATTCTTAAGTTTCGGCTGTTTATTAGGGAAAGGAATGATTTACGTATGCCGACAGGTAACTGAACGCCGGGTGAATCACACCAAATGTGTGCCATCCTCATAATGCTATTACACAATCCCAGAGTAGGGCAACACCAGGGTCAGATCTGCACCAGTCCTTGCTTTCTGAAAGAAGCTTCAGCGGACTGACAATTGCTGATGTCGACTGTGGAGACGCAGAATACCAAAGCAAAGAAAGAGCAGGATAAAAGGAAGAGGTTAAATAATGCAGCGCTATAACCGCTTCTTCAGTCCCCGAGCGTGAAGATGTCTGAGCATTTGAGGACACTGTTCAAAGCCTGTCTTTGGTGTGGATCTGATGCAACATCTCCTCCGTTCGCCAATATTCTCCAGTAATCTCAGAGCACCTGAGCAAGCCACACAGTCAAAAACACACGCAACTGTCTTCAAACATAAAACCAGACACAGCTCTAGAAGAGCAATAATGCATCTGGATATACTTTCAGTCATCATATTTCAAACATATATGGATGGAAATCACTTTGTTTGGAACACAGGTAAGTGTTACCGTGCAGTTTTAGCTTGGCCTAGCATAGATCATTGAATCAGAATAAACCATTTGCATATCACACAAAAAAAAAAAAAAAAAACCGAAACCAAAAAAGAGTTTTTAAAGATTTCCTATCTAAATCTTGACTCTCCTGTAGTTATATTGGGTCCTACCAACAATGAAAAATGAATAGTTGTTAATTTCTTGGCCGATATGGCGACGCAATGATATTACTTAGCGTCTGAAAATAGTCTACAGCTAGGTAACTATGCAATAGCGCTGCGTAATATCATTGAACTGCAGAACATTGCTACTGCAGCAAAGTTTCTTACTAAAGAAAGACTAAAGTTAATGATGTGTTATTATATTTTATTACACATCTGTCTAAAGTACTCGATTTTGATTGGTCAGTCGTGATATTCCAAGGTATGTTATTCACAGATAACAACCTTTAAATAACACAAACCCTTCTGGGAACCGAGAATCACCTTGACCATCAGTGAATACGTTCACATCTATATATTTACATTTACATTCATATGTCTGTTTGTCTTTAATGCCGCAATTTTTGCCTGTTTGGCACGTCTTGTGACTGAATAGTATGTAGGCAAACAATATAGAATACACAAAACATGTCACTCATTTAGTTTTGATTGGGAATAGTGTAACGGTCAGGGGCGTTGCTAGACATAAAGCTCTACTGAGGCACGCCCCCCTTAAAAAAAGTAATAAAAATAAATAAAAATTATTTATATATATATATATATATATATATATATATATATATATATATATATAATTTTTATTTATTTTTATTACTTTTTTGTTTTAAATAAATAAAAGTATTATCGTTATTGTACAATTATTCTCCTAAATAAATAACAGTAATTAATTCTAAATGTAACTAAAATTGTAACAATTTTTTTTACAATTAAATTATAAAGACAATTTTATAGAAAAAAAAAGTTTTAGACTTTAGAGGTGCGCACATGCAGAGATGCATCAGTTTGCTTTTTGAGTAAACTGCATTGCTTTCACCAGCATGTGCCCTAGTAAATTGGGTCTAGCGACTCCCCTGGAGCCAATCAGAGATGGCTATAGACTGAGGATTCTCCAGGGGGAGGGGCTCAGACCGGACGTGAGTTTCGGCAGATTTTGTGAAATTCAAATGCTTAAAAAAATTAACTAAGAACCTCCGGTTAGGTGAGCTATGGAATAGGACGTGTTCGCAAGGAGATGCTGCAGAAATACCCATTTTTTCTGAACGAATGCACACTTTTTTACGTAATACCAAATGCCTGCATTTAATTGTGCCAAACAAAGTTAATTTTAAACTAATCTTGTGCAACGAATCAACGATTTTGATGTTTCCCCAGCCTGACTGAACGCTCGTGCGTTTGCTGCCAAGAGGCGTCTCAGCGACTTTGACATTGGTTAGTGTATACTCCATTCAGTCAGTTTTGTTTCTGTCAGCTTTGCGTTCTTTGACATAATGACTCCTCACCTCAGGTCTGACAGGATCCTCGATTCCCACCACACATATAGCGGTGAGGTCGGTCAGGATGTTGTTCTCGTCCTCCCAGTTGGGCTCGGGGTCTTTGGGAAAGTCTCGGTATCCCACACAGATAGTGCGCAGGCCGTCGCAGGCCATGGGCTCAATTACTTTTTTTACCATCTCATCCCGATCCCTGGGCCTGAAGACACGGGGCTCTCCGACCTCGCTCAGAATACGAGAACACCTGAAACAAACACAACAAATGAAGTCATCGACCACACACAAATCCAAAATATGTTTAAAAGTAGGTTAATGAAACACAGGGCCCTCACACACACAAAACATGTTTGGCGCGATTTGTTGCTATTTTCAGACCAGCGCGGCAGTAATTTTCACGTTTTGCTCCTCGTTGTTTAAATAGCAAATCTATTTGCACCACTTTATAAACTCATGTGTGTGCTGGTCTATAAAGGAGGTGTGTTAAGGCGCATTGTTGGAGAGTTGCTATTTTGAGGAACTGAATAGGCCACACCATTGACCAACTAAAAACTGCTCTAAAGTCCAGCGCAGAGTTAGTTATGCGCCTATGCAGGTCTAAACGCTTACACACTGCTAAACACACACAGGATGTACAGTAATATGCAAATATCTTTACAGATGAAACAATTAAAGAATCAAAATGATCCAGAAATGATGATTTTGCCTCCATGCCTTCTTCACCTCGGGGGCTTCTTCAGTTTATTCATGGCGATCTGCATCTGTATAATGTGATTTGAGTAATGGAGTATTTAATCACTCACTTCTTCAGGATGATTTCGGACGCTCCTTTGCTGTACATTCTGAAGCTGCCGTCGGGGAGTTTGATGACGGTGCTCATGGACTTGCGCACGGAGTTAAACGTGTACACCTTGTAGAGTTTCTCCTCCGGGATCTGATTGCGGATGGTCTGGTAGTCTCGTTTCAGGTCCAGGACCAATCCCAGAAGGCCGCACTCCGTTTTATTGCCTACTTGTTTGGGAAGACCTCCTTCCTTATCGGCCGGCTGGAATGGAAGATAAGAGGCGAATCAGACACAGTGCTCAGCAGAAATGAGAGGGACAATTAATATTCATATCCATCTCCCAGTGAATATAGGCAATATTGTGTTGGTGCATTTAAACAAAACTGTTTTATTAAGCAGATATATTTATTTAAATAAGAGTTTTGTAACCAAACATCTTTAGCAAAACAAAAATAATACATTTAAATTCAAACCAGTTTTTGCAAATAATAATATTAATAGATAATAATATTATATAATAATAATAATAGAGACTACAACATTTGACGGAACTCAATTTGATGGAAATGAAATTGAAAAAATCTATATATATATATATATATACTGTATATGCAGATATAAAAAATAAATACTTTATACAGAACATGACTAAGCATAAAAATGTTATTTGTCACATACGGAGTCATACAGTATAATATGAAGTGAAATGCTTACACAATCACTCGTGATCTTGAAATAGTAACAACAATTAAATAATAATAAATACAAATAGAATCTAATTTATGGAGAAACAGAAATTATCCAATACAAATAAAAGCAAATATAAAACATTTAAAGACTTTTGATATAGAATATATAGAAAAAAATAATAATTTCAATTCAATCACAGGTGGACATATAAGACACTCCCAGTCACACCTGGAGAGTGTTTCCAGTCACATTCCCAGTCACACGTTTCTTTTGTCTACTTTCTACCACTTCTCTGATGAGGGAGGATCTGTATGTATATTGGGTTTCTCTTAATGTTAACATTACCATTAATCCAACACAAGCTGAGCTATCTATAGCAGAATTTCCACGATTTACATTTCATAATAAACATACAAATCTTATTAAAAGTACCCCATCAATTAAATACGCTTTAGGAATATGCTATTTCATGCATTGGCTAATGAAATTGAAGATAATTTTTTTTTTATTTCCTAAAGTTTCCTAACTTTAAGCCTTCACACTTTATTCTGTTTAATTAGGCTGGCTTGTGTAGCAAGCCAGACTATTGTTATCCTATTTTTCTTCTGAGACTGAAAATTAAACTCTATCTTCTCCTAGAGCTTTCAAGCTATGACCACCAAACTCACACCAGACCTCCAAACTGGTCTGACTCGGGTTGCTATATCTTTTCCGACTGATCCGACTCTCGGTTTTCTGAAAAACGTCCCGGGACGGTCAGAAAAATCCCATTGACTTAACATTGGATCAAAGTTTGTGACCTCTAACTCTGCATCAGACTGTCCTACAGACTTATAACTGGGCTCATTTAACTCAGACTACCTAACTGCCAATAACTGATGAGCTTTTAACTTTCTGGCCACACCCTAGCAACCACTTTTGGGACCCTAGAAACTGTCCCATAGACTTCCACTGCAAAAGACTCTCATTGACTTTACATTGGGTCAAACTTTGTGAGCTCATAACTCTACATGAAACTGTCGCACAGACTTTTAACTAGGCTCATTTAACTCCTGACTACCTGACTACCAAACTACCAATAACTGATGAGCTTTTAACTTTCTAGCCACACCCCTGACAACCAAATACGGCACCCTAGCAACAGTCCCATAGACTGCCATTATAGAGGTTCAGATTGATATCGTCATGCTGCAGTGTGATAGAGACATGTGTTGCTTTTAACTGTTCATACTGGCAAGAAGCGTTGATACATCCTCAGTCTAAACTGCCAATCAACTCCATAGCAACAAAACAGACTAACCTAGCAACGATTTAACAGCAGCTATATCTTAGTATCAGAACATCTTAGATACGTGGGGGTTGGCTTGTTTAACTCATGCTAGCACACCATCTATCTATCTATCTATCTATCTATCTATCTATCTATCTATCTATCTATCTATCTATCTATCTATCTATCTATCTATCTATCTATCTATCTATCTATCTATCTATCTATCTATCTATCTATCTATCTATCTATCTATCTATCTATCTATCTATCTATCTATCATCTATCTATCTATCTATCTATTATCTTTTCATACTTTTTAAAACTGTTTAAACTAAATAAACTATTACCATCAGGCTTTCACAAGCCAGCCTAAAAGTTTGTCCTCAAACTTTAAGTATCTAGTTTTAACATGCTGTTTTTATAAAAATCCATTAAACAAATATTTTCGAGTAATTAAATCCTGTAATCAAGCCTCTTTCGAATCAAATTATTAGGCTAGTCAAATTGATCTCATGAAATTGTTTAACAAAAAGACTGCGATCGCTGCTTTGAGTAAAATAACATATAATACTATTCATTCATTCATTTTCTTTTCGACTTAGTCCCTTTACTAATCATAGGTCACCACAGCGAAATGAACCACCATCACTGGGAAACACCCATACATTTTCATTCACACGCATACACTACAACCAATTTAGCTTACCCAATTCACCTGTCCCGAATGCAGGGAGAACAGGCAAACTCCACACAAAATGCCAACTGACCTAGCCGAGGCTCGAACCAGCAACCTTCTTGCTGTGAGGCGACAGCACTACCCATAAAGTTTGCTACATTAATGCAATTATGATGATAATATTTCACAAAAAAATTATTGTGTGAGTTTTTTGGGCTGATCTAAGGGGATTTAGGTGTATCGCTGATAATTGAATCAAGTCCTTCAAGATTCACTGAATCATTCATTCAAATGATTCATTTGTAGCATCTGATTCTTTTAGGAACAAAGCAGGTGACCGTCTTTATGAACGTATTATTGGCTCAATTCATTCAGGAAGTGTTGCCCTGAGACACATATATGTAAAAGTATATTAATCAGAGAAACCGAAGAAAATACAATGCCACCTAAAATGTAGCCCACACACTATAAACCTGTTTGTTGAACTGTTGTATAAAGTCAACGTCTGCGATTACACTTGTGCTGATATTCCAGAAAACGACACACATGCTAGTGTGATATTGACCTTCATCAGCAGTCTTCATCATGCAGTCAATGCTCTTAGACTCTTAAGTGCATATTTTTTATTCTGAAATGAGTGAAATCCTCCATAAAGTCAGCCTGTGCGTTGTTATAGCGAGAATTACCATATTATTGCAATAAAAAGAACTCATTTCATTCCCAGGGTAGACTGAGGATTAAAAAAAAACTGATGACAAAAGCAAAAATCTTTTTTTTTTTTGCCACAAAAAGTTCACCAAGTGCTCCTGAGGGAAAGACTTTGGTTAAAAATGTAAGATATGACCCCTTTAAGCATCTCACATGCGCTAACCCGGGTCATTCAGAGCTGCTCATGCATTAGATGCGGATTTAGCTGGCGTGCGGTGCCGTCCCGAACAGCTGTGATCTCCGCGGTGAGCACGCACTCCTGCGAGCCACGGCATATGGCGAAACCTGCACTGGCAGCACTACTTCCTCTTTACGGCCCCGTTGGCTCCACACGGGCCCTCGCTCTATTCTCCTGCTCTCTGGCGTCTCCTGGAAGGTCATTCTCGGAGCACTGCTTTGATTTTGCAGTGTTACCTGTGCTCACAGAGATAGCTCCGCCTCCAGCAGTGAGGTGAGCGATATGGCTGTGCTGATTGGCAGAGACGCTGGCAGAGACGCGGAGACTCACGGAGCGGCTGCAGACGGACAAACGACGGCGCCCAAAATGAGTCACAAACTCATCAATCATCCAACAGCTAAGAGTTTTTTTTTTTTTAATTTGTTGTTTTATTTTATTTTATTTTATTTTATTTTTATTTATTTTATTTTTTCATCAAATACGAGACAGCGAGATATGCGCTCTTAAAAGTCCCATGAAATTAAAATAAAGATGTTAGAATAAGTATTTAGATTTTAGGAGATCTATTAGCCACAATTCACATTTAGGAGATATAACACTGATATAAACATGTGAAGCTTGTGGTTTGTCACTTTTTGGATACCATCATTATGAAGTTTCATTCCTCAATTATCTGCAAAATGTTAAATTAACGCAAAAGTACATCAACATTTTTCTTCATTTTTACGCTTAACTTAAGGAAAAGACCATCATCCAACAGCTAAGAGGTTTTTTTTATCTAATTTTTATTTTTTTTATTTTTTTTTTATTTTTTAATTTTTTATTTTATTTTATTTTTTTACTTTACTTTATTTTATTTTGTGCTGTTTTGATTGTTGTTTTATTTTGTTTTGTTTTATTTGTTGTTTTGTTTAGTTTTGTTGTTGTTGTTGTTGTTTTGTTTTATTTGTTGATTTGTTTTATTTTATTTTATTTTATTTTATTTTACTTTATTTTATTTTATTTTGTTTTGTTTTGTTTTGTTTTATTTGTTGTTTTGTTTAGTTTTTTTGTTGTTTTGTTTTGTTTTATTTGTTGTTTTATTTAATTTAATTTAATTTAATTTAATTTAATTTAATTTAATTTAATTTTATTTTATTTTGTTTTGTTTTGTTTTGTTTTATTTGTTGTTTTGTTTTGTTTTATTTGTTGTTTTGTTTTGTTTTGTTTTATTTGTTGTTTTGTTTAGTTTTGTTGTTGTTTTGTTTTGTTTTATTTGTTGTTTTATTTTATTTTATTTTATTTTGTTTTATTTGTTGTTTTATTTTGTTTATTTGTTGTTTTGTTTTGTTTTGTTTTGTTTTGAGAGAAGTTTCAAAGATATTGCTAACTTTATTTTGGGTTCATTATTCTTTAATTCAACATATTTTCTATCTAAGAAATTATATAGATATGCATAGAACAAAAACTGGTCACTGATTCGGAGTAAAAAAACATTGAGTGCTGTGAAATATGTTGATCTACTTTGGCGTTGATTTAACGACTTGCAAATAATTGAGGAATGAAACTTCATAATGAAGGTATCCAAAACGTCAAATCTTATTCAGTCAGCATCAATCATTTTCCAAACATTCAGTTATCTGGACAATAAGGAAGTCCTTAAAACACAAGGTTTCCCAAAACAGTTTAGTGCTGGACTGGAGAAAAATGAATGCTCTCAGTCTAAAAATCTATTTTCTTTATCAACTTTTTTGGAAATTGACATCGAGCATGTCCATATTCACGTACCATAGTGACTTTATTTCAGGTGCCAGGCCTCTGAATAGAGTCTTTTGCAGCTCTAGATGACTGAATGGACATTCACCACTTTGTTAAACGCTATGGACCTGTTCCCAGATTCCCAACACCTGAGCATGAATAAAACACATGCAACAACACCGCTCAAACAAACCCCTGTACAAAGACACGAGACGGGCCAAATGTGTCTGCTTGATGTAACTAAGAGTCCAGAGCTAACAAAGCACAGCGCAGCCACTGACCCACAGGACAACATGCAGACCTGTGACCTGCGAACCCCAGAACATGACATCAGTGTCAGTCCGACCTCTCTGACGGAGCAGGTGCTTCAGAAACCTGAGCTCAGGAAGCTCCGCAGGGCTCAGACTACCGGCTGAAGGATCGGTGTCGGTGCCAGAAGCATCACCTGTACCGTGTGTCCTGCTCCGGTTTCAGGATCCCACGAACTCTTTCGTGTCTGGACGGTCATACAGTCGAGACGTACACAGCCACTCTAAATTATGAATGCTGAATCTGGATCAAATACAGGTAAAAGTTCCAGTCGGCTGCCAAAAATAGGTGGCAAGCAAAGTCCAAGGTGCCAAAAATTTGGACTTTTGGAGTGCAAATGTGCAACAGAATCTGAATAAATGCATATGCATGGCTGAATAATAAGGGTTTAGGACACGGATATGACATACCACGAGCCTGAAACATTCTCAAACAGCCTTACTCTCAGGTAAGCCCCATAAGTCTAAAGTCACCATGATATTAAAACTAAGCATACTGATGTCACTAGCTCACATGGCTAGTTTAGTTCTGAACAATTCATCTGTGCATGTCATTAAAAACAACAATAGTTCGCTCTTCTAATCTGTCATGTAAATCAGCAAATTCACTGCCTGTTTGTTTTCAGTTAAATTCTTAAATTAGGTCTGTCTGAGGTGGTGGGCGTGACTAACATATTTAACCACGCCCCTTCAGCTGTTTTAATCAAACAGAAAGGGTGAGGAGGAGGAGTCTGTTAGGCTGCAATAACTCTCCCAAAACCCTTTTCCCCGTCTTTCTGAATGACACGCCTACTTTAATACATCCAATCAGCTCGCAGTATAAAAAAACAAGCCCCGCCCACTGTTTTCTCAGTTAATATTCCCATTCTCTAGGAACTGCATCAGTATACGATAAAAGAATTGGTCGCAGCTTCCAGTTCACGACTTTAAAACATCAGTAACAAAGCAGGTCGATCGTAACAAACACAGTCTCTAATGATCCACTCCGGGTCATTAACATGCACGCCCCAGGCTGTGTTTGATTGGCCACAATGTTTCCTAATGAGATTATAACAATGATGATCACTCACTCACTCACTCACTCACTAAGCCAGGCAGTGAAGATCACTGATTTTTAAAGAAGTCAGATTTTAAACGTGGCAATTTTGTATGGGAGAATTTACTGGAAGCCATGGAGCTGGCAGACTGAAATGAAAAGTCTGTCTGCATATATCCCATTTGGCAAGCTGAACGCATTCAGTGCTATACAGGAGACACGGCACGGACAGACAATACACAATTCATTCATTTTCTTGTTGGCTTATTCCCTTTATTAATCCACAGCGGAATGAACCGCCAACTTATCCAGCAAGTTTTTACACAGCGGATGCCCTTCCAGCCGCAACCCATCTCTGGGAAACACCAACACACACTCATACACTACGGACAATTTAGCCTACCCACTTCGCCTGTACTGCATGTCTTTGGACTGTGGGGGAAACCGGAGCACCCGGAGGAAACCCACGTGAGAGAACATGCAAACTTCACACAGAAACACAGAAACTGAGCCGAGGATCGAACCAGCGACCCAGCGACCTTCATGTGGTGAGGCGAACGTGCTACCCACTGCGCCACTGCGTCGCCACAATACACAATGCGCTGGAAAAATAATCATGTCAAATTGCACTAAAAAAATCTGCAAAACTGCGCGACTGCGAAAGGGGAACCCTGTTATGGCGAGGCACCACTGTATACGAATCATAATCATTCAGCACTATCCCAAAGACAAATAGGTATGTTTTTAATTTAACATGTATACTGTGGAATTTGCCACATTTGTTAGTAACGAGGCAACAGACACATGTAAACTGCTCAACAGAAGGAGTCATTGCACGTTTATGCATTGTGTCATATCACTCAGCTCTTACTGTCATTCATCTGGAGTGAAGGGATGCCAATACATTTTATAAAACCTGTTTGGGTATGCAGAGTACACTGAAAAAAGTGTTGCATGCAGAACTGTTGCAAACAATTTATTTGTGTTGAATTTAAACAAACAAATTAAGTTTAATAATGTTCAACTTAATTTGTTTGTTTAAATTCAACACAAATAAATTGTTAAGAACCATTTAACGTAAAAAAATTAAGTAAATCTAAGGAATCATCTTTGAATATTTTTTTTCAGTGTATGATATTAATTCCTGCCTGAGGTTTCACACACACTAAAACCACAAAATACAACTGTAAATTCATCTCTGCTGATTTATTTTGTCGAGTATAATTATAATTTACCCTATACAGCATCTACAACACAGCTCAAGAGCAAACCAGGTTACTCTAGTGGTATAAAGAGAGTCCTTCTAGTCAAAATAAATTGCTTCTCACCTCAGTTCAACAGATTATCAGAGCTCATTAATATTCACGACCCTTCCAAATATGGTCAAAACCAACATTAACATAGTAGGGCCAATTTCCAATGCCTCGTATTACCATTTCTGGATTTCTCTTGCACTTACCTAAGCCACATACCTTCTACGTAGATATCAGAGAACAATTATTCATTCATTCATTTTTCTTCAGCTTAGTCCCTTTATTCATCAGGTTCACCACAGCGGAATGAACCCTTCCAGCTGCAACCCAGTACTGGGAAACACCCATACACATTTATTCTCACACACACACACACACACACACACACACACACACACAATCATACACAGTTAATCAATTCCCCTGCAGCGCTTGCGTTTGGACTGTGGGGGCAACCAGAGCATCCAGAGGAAACCCACACCAACACGGGGAGAACATGCAAACTCCACACAGAAACTGACCCAGCCGGGACTCAAACCAGCAACTTTCTTGCTTTGAGGTGACAGTGCGACACCACTTGGCCACCTTGTCGCCCCTGTCAGAACTGAACAATTTATATGAATGGATTCTATGGCACTCTCGAATGTGATGGACAGAGATATGAAGGAGAATTGGGAAGGTTTGCTGTAGGGCCGCTCGACTGTTGGGTGAGTAGAAGTTCATGCATTCATTACATAATGTAGCAGAAAAGCTCAGTAGCTCGAAGAGTCAGACAAAGAGTTCTGCTCATTTCAGTCTATGTTAAAACAAGATGTCTGGAATGATATGCTCATCCGAGTCCTGCTTGGTACGGTTATGAAAGCACGGGTCTCCAGGGAGGAGGCCTTCACTTGAGCGTCTTAAAGTGAAAACCGATCTGATTCCAGCTCCCACAACCAAAGGATCTCACATGTTGTGACTATCAGTCTTTTTTTTATATATATATATAAGTCATTGTCTCGACTGCATCCAAGCAGGCTGTTCTTTTTTGGAAAGCGATCCAATCTGGCTCTCCAAAACACACAGCGATTACTCCTCAGCTTTCCTGCATCTCGGAGTATGTAAAGCACATATGGACGTGTACACATGGACAGCCCTAGTTCCAGCAAACTAGGACTTCATCGCTGGGTTGCTCTATGTAGGACAGCCTCAGTGTTTTCTGTTCATCTTCATCTCTTCTGAACTACTATAACTGGGAGCATTCGTGAGTTATTCTTTATTTGAACAAGCTGGTGCAGTGAACAAAAGGGATCCTGATGCATGACCTTGTTTCCATCTTGAAACTGATGCGAGAGGTTTTGAGGAAGAAAAGACGTGATGATATTTCTGTATCTTGACTTGGAATAGGAAACACCAAACCACTGGGTTTAATTACTGGAGTACACTAGAACTGACCTTTTTCTTCAATGCGGAAGTGCACTAGTTTTTGCGATTGTTTTAGGAGCGTAGTGCATGGACCTTTTTCATGGCTGCTGCATGGAGGGCGCCATAGCGACCAGCGTCTTCCGGTAGAATGCTAAAAACTTCCGTGTACAGCGTGTACAACTGGTAATTTGCGCTCCGAAAATGGGTTTCAAAGACGTTTTAAATGGATAACAGCGTGTTTTTGTGACACACAACTTAAAAATGTGTCTGTTAAAGCCGTTATAATCTGTCACGTGTGGTTCAAGCGCGTCAGAAATACGAGAAAAACGTTCTCCTAGTTCAAGTGTCTGCCGTCAGTGTGTGTGTGCGTTCCCGGCCTGTCAGCTGTTAGCTCATCGGCTCTTTAACACACACACACACACACACAGAAAGAGAGAGAGAGAGCGAGAGAGAGAGAGTGTACTGTCATGAAGCTTAACAGGTATGAAAGTCGTGCAATTTACAAAAATGAGCAATAAAAGTCTGTTATTGATCCTCTGCTGCTGATTTGCTGTTCATTGTAATCGTGAGCCGTTTGTGTTTTATTTTGTGTGTTGTTTTCACCACGGTTTGTGTTTTTCTGTCATTTCGAAATGACACTAGCCTATATTTTCACTTTGTCACAGTTATTAAATCAGTGTGTGTCAGTGGCACAATACAGGCTACGTGTGTGTGTCAAACATTTTGGTGAAGTACATTAGTTTGGGCTGGTTATATATTTGAAATAAAGAGAAAACGTTGACTTTAGCGATGACGAGGCTTCATTTAAACTGCTGAAGATGCCGTCTGACACCGAGCGGAAAACGCCTCACAGCAGCTGTTTTCCATCCTATTAGATGGCATTTCTTTAAATGATCAGTCCAGGAGATGCTGCTGATGGACAACAGGATTAGTTCAAAGAGGATAAAAGCAGGTAAAATAGATTAAAGCTATCGTTTCAAAGCTGTCCAAATGTGACTGTTTATACACATCAGCTGTCGACCGGAAGTTCTTCGCATTCTCCTTGCGCATACACGCAAAGCATAATGGGTAATTTTTGCGTTCCAAGAAAAAGGTCTATAGCGATAGTTCTACCAGGAAGACCTAGTTGTTTCTCAATATGCGTTCTCGTCTGTACTTGCGTTCTTGTGTCCTCGTGAAACGTCATCAACCGTCGCCAAAGTACTGTTCCAATTCAAAGTTCACATCTTTCCAAGTGCACATGAAATTCCCGGATGTGTTCTTGCTCTGCCCCTTTGGCCAAGGATGCATCGAGAGGTGACTTGTGTGAACTTGCGAAACTCAGGTATTCCAGAATGCATTGCAGCATAACCAGCAAGCGCTAATGGCGGAGGAGGAAACCCGCACGGTTTTAAAAATAATCCTTTACTGTGTCACAAAATAAAGTTTTAAGAGTTTTTCAGGCGAGAATGTAGCTGTTTTAAACTCAAATCGGCAGTTTATTCACAAAGATAGCGCTTCTTTAACGATGTGGCTCAGCTTGACTCCCAGCCTGCCAGCGGGAGCTCCGTCATCAGCTCCCCCGCCCAGAGCAGCTTTACTTCGGCCAGGCCATCCCGGACATACCGCTGGATCTCATCTCTTCATTGTAGTTAAAACATGATATTTAATCATCTTGTGAACATCTAAAGGACAGTTTTTGGTCTTATAAATCTATTATTTGTTCTCGGATGTAATATTTTGGCAGTGTTATTTTGTTACCTTTTGTAATTGTCTTTAATTATGTTACGGTGTTGTACGCTGTTTGTCCTTGATTACCAAATTGCTTGACGTAATCTTTATTTCTTATCGTGTATGTCTTTATTTCCTATTGTGTGTATAATTACCATTGTAGTTTAATAAATCTTATAATCAAAGACTCGTGTCTGTGTATAATAACTCATTTTAATTCACATTTTTATGAATATATGTGTACATTTTCTTAAATCAAAAATGTAGATTTATAATATTAATATAATATTAATTAAATCATTTTATTGTTAATGTACAGTGAGGTAAGAGATGTTATGAAGTACACTGCTGTTCCTTTTGAAGAGGTACCCGACTTGTGTCCTTGCGTCCTCGGGAGTTCGTTCTTCCAAGTCTGAACTTGTCAAGTCCGAACTTCCAAGGATGCAAGTCCGAACTTGGCGTACTTGGTATTGAGAAACAGCCCTAATGTCACGTCACTCATCACAATCAGTTCCAACCAATAGCCATGAGGCACAAGAAATATACAAGCTGCCTATTCATTTCATTCATTTGGTTGCAGGCACTGATGCAGACGTTCACCCACCGTCCTCCTCACCACCACCAGGTTGGCCCTGTCCAGGGGGGGAGGCTCCGCCCCTGCCTTCATCCTCTGCAGACATAGCCGGATTGAAAAGCTTCCAAACCAAGCTACGAGCAGGGCCTCCGCCAAAGAAATTCTATGTTTCGTGATACTCTTGTCTAATAATACTCATCAATAAATGTAATTCAGTATCATAACTACCATTTCCATTTATCCCTCTAAACAGGTTAAGAGTCTGGGTGTCATCCTTGACAGCACCCTATCCTTTGATTCTCACATCAATAACATCACCCGGTCTGCTTACTTCCACCTACGCAACATTAACCGTCTCCGCCCTTCTCTTACCCCTCATCCCACTGCTGTTCTCGTTCATAGCCTTGTCACGTCTCGTTTAGATTACTGCAACTCTCTTCTCTTTGGTCTCACTCATAAATCTCTCCGTAAGCTTCATTTGGTCCAGAACTCAGCTGCCCGTATCATCACCAGAACCCCTTCTTCTCGTCACATCACCCCTGTCCTGCAGCAGCTTCACTGGTTACCTGTTCATTTTCCAATTGACTTTAAAATCTTGATGTTAACATTCAAAGCCATCCACAATCTCGCCCCTCCATATATGTCTGCCCTCATCCACATTTCTGTTCCTTCTCGCACCCTGCGATCTTCTTCCTCCCTCCACTTGTCTGTTCCCTCTTCTCGCCTTTCAACAATGGGCAACAGAGCATTAAGCCGCTCTGCTGCGCGGCTTTGGAACTCACTACCACCTGCCATCAGAAACATCGACTCCCTCACACTGCTCAAATCAAGACTCAAAACCCACTTATTTAAGATGGCTTTTAATACTTCATTTTATTTGCACTATTGCTGTGTATATTTTTTATTATTTCTCTTGTTGTTTTATTATTCATGTTGATTGTACGGTGTCCTTGAGTTGCTAGAAAGGCGCCTTTAAATAAAATGTATTATTATCATTATTATTGTAATAATCTCCCTGGTCTTTCTGGTAGAACTTCCAGAAATAATAAACCTCAGAAAACTGACAAACTACTTGCTCTATAAACAAGTGGTTGCATGATTATTCAAACAAAGCAGTATCAATAATAAGAAAACGTCAGTTTGCAACATCAAGCAGCAGGACGAGCTGTTTTTAACGTCTAAAAACATATGGAAGTGAATGAGACCGGAAGTCTCAAGCTGAAAAGATTCAAACGGTAATAGTTATAAATCATTATAAATCCTTAAAATACCGTTAACATGTTATTTATAACTGGTTAACTAACAGCTTATAAATAACAAACAAACTATTAACTTTCATTTAGCAAGTCATTTATAACTCATTAACTAACAGTTTATTAATGACCTATTAAGTAGTCATAACGGATAGTTATTCTGAAGTGTTCCCAAACGTACATACAACCCCTTAATTGTACAGCACATGTTGTCCTCTTTAACAGCAGATAGTGCTTTGAGATCTCAGAGAAAAAAAAAAGCCCCTCGTAATGAAAATAAATGCTGATATTCTGCATAATGCATGCCCTAAACAAAGCTGAAGGCAATCCAAATGAATGCTAGAGAGTGATCAGTTTGGATTTCTCACCAGTATCTTGGTGGTGTAGGCGCTGTTCAGGGATATGGCGTTGACCAGTATGTCCAGGGTTTTGGACGGCAAGGATGTGGGCTCCGGAATGGTCTTATAATGGACATCGGCCACATACACCTGTACTGCGGTCATCCGGTTGGTTGTCAGAGTGCCGGTTTTGTCTGAGCAGATCGCTGTGGCGTTGCCCATGGTCTCGCAAGCGTCCAGATGGCGAACCAAATTGTTATCCTTCATCATTTTCTACAGGCACAGACAAAAAAATGTGTGTTAGTCACATCTGCAGAGAGTTTTATATCTCAAAATTTTTAAATCAAGAAGCCTTTTCTAGACAAACAAAAATATAGTGTTGTTTTCAGAAATAATGAGTCAAAATTAATTGAGGTTTTCATTAAAATAAGCAAAATAATCTGCAACTGGGGTAAGAGAAGTAAACTTGTTTTCTCTTCGACATAAGATTATTTCACTTACCCCATTGTCAGATTATTGAGCTTGTTTAATGAAGAACTCACTTAATTTTGGCTCATTGAGCCCTATCATACACCCGGCGCAATGTGGCGCAAGGCGCAATACTTGTTTGCTAGTTTCAGCTTGGCGCAAGAGTGGTTTTGAGGCGTTGCGCTACGCTGTTTAAATAGCAAATGCATTAGCGCTCATATGTGCGCCCATAGGCGTTCTAGTCTGAAAAGGAAGGAGTTCTGAGGCGCACTGCTGGCGCGTCGCTATTTTGAGAAGCTATAATAGATTTTTCAATAGGCCAAAACAAACCCGGTCTAAAGTCCAGCGCAGAGTTGCACCTCGCTTACACACTGCTTAATACACACAAGATGTAGAGCAACACGCAAATATCTTTACATATGAAAAAATGTAAATATTAAGGATATATATAGGATATAATAAGAAAATATATATGATATAAATATAAAGGATTAAAATATTACAAAACATTATTTTCTAGCCTACATAAATATAAAAACCACTGCCTTCATGTCTTCTTCATCTCGGGAGGCTTTTTCAGTTCATTCAATTTGCTTTTGTATAATGTTATTATTATTAGCAGTATTATTTATTATATCCATATTTATATTTGTTTTATTAAAAAACAAGCTTAGATTTGGCCACCTGCAGGTTTTAGACCATATGGGGCACAGCATGTGTATTTGGATGTAACTCGGTATTTTGCATTACATATTTTTATACTTTGTTATTATTGTTCATTTATTTGTTTGCTGGAAATTAGAACTGAATTTAGAAATAGTTTTGAAACAAATATTTGTGCTTAACAAACTAAATTAATTATGTATAGGCAAATGGATGTCTGTGCGTAAAGGTTTCCCTGTCCACGAGAGCGAAAGTAAAAGTAGATCCATTATCTCTCATTCTCACGCAGTAGATGCTCTGTTTAACTGTTTTCTTGCTAGTGAAATGCTCAGTTTTTACACCTACACTTATTTTACGTCATGTAAATAGTGAATGCGCTTATGGCGTGACGCAGCTGGCTCTTAAAGGGAATGGGAGATGAGACTCTGATTGGTTTATTCTCAAAACACACCTATAACTCATTAAGGAAATAAACTCAACCCTTTTAGACCATGCACCACGGCGCAAAGCGGATTTTCCCGTCCTTAAATTAGCAAAAGTTGATTCTAACACGCCCTGAAAGCGTTTGCGCCCTGCATTTTGCACTATGCGCATGGACTATCAAAATAGAGCCCTATATTTCTAAAAACAAGACAATATTTTTTGCTTGTCAAGAAAATGCTTCTTGATTTAAGAATTTTGAGATATTTGGACAAGAAACAAGACAAAAAAATCTAGGTAAGTAAATTCAAGCTTTTTTTTTTTTTGCAGTGATACAGATAACTAATATAATATCGTGTGCTAGAGGACGTTCTGGACATGTGGAAAGCTGTCCAACAGCGAAAACTGTCTACATAAATGACCTTCTGACTGAAATGGCAAATAAAAGAGCTGCGACTGCATTAATCCGCCTGCATGAGGAACTCAAATCCTGTGTTTGCACATCACTAAAGACAGCTAGGAGATTCTGCTGTTCACACGCAGGCAGAAAACACTCATCATGCCAACACTGAGCCGCCTGCAGCTTTGGCAATAATATGCAGCAGAAAAGCTAAAACTGCAACCCAACAACATCTGCATCTGAAGATTAAGTTTTCAGATCATCAACAAAAAGCAATCCAAAGAACACATATACCACAGGATTTTTATTAATGTCAAGTTTAAAGATAGTATGAAAGCAAAAATGTGGGAATAACCAGCTATTTCAAGCATTAAAATACATTTTAACATGCATTCTCTGCATGTTAAAGCTAGAAATAGTAGGTTATTCAGATTAGGGCTGCACAAATACTGAGAAAAGCTGTGATATGCGATAATGTTGTTGTTGAGTGTTGCGAAAACAAAACTTCTTACAACATAACTTTATTTATTCATTCATTCATTTTCTTGTCGACTTAATCCCTTTATTAATCCAGGGTCGCCACAGCGGAATGAACCGCCAACTTATCCAGCAAGTTTTTACGCAGCGGATGCCCTTTCAGCTGCAACCCATCTCTGGGAATCATCCACACACACACTCACACACTACGGACAATTTAGCCGAACCAGTTCACCGCATGTGTTTGGACTGTGGGGGAAACCAGAGCACCCGGAGGAAACCCATGTGAAGGCAGGGAGAACATGCAAACTCCACACAGAAACGCCAACTGAGTCGAGGTTCGAACCAGCGACCTTCTTGCTGTGAGGCGACAACACTACCTACTGCGCCACTGCCTATTTTTTTAACTATATATTTTTTAATAATCAAACTAAAATAAACAGGTAATAGATATTTTTTCTAAGCTATTTACATATAAAATGAAAAAAAAAACGTAGACTTTAAAACACCAGGAATAACAGAGACTCATATTTTTAGCTCTAACAGCACCTACTGGATTGGATGAAGATAGTCAAGGCTTCATCTGATTGGTCAGATTTATATAAACAAAAAACAACCTATGCGTGCAGCACACAAATGCTTTGCACATCAAATTAATTTAACTTCTAATCTGAATATTGCATATACTGTTAATATGATAGGGCCGCATGGTTGCCTCACAGCAAGAAGGTCACTTGTTCATCCCGGGTGGGTCAGTTGGTGTTTCTGTGTGGAGTTTGCATGTTTTTCTACTGTTGGTGTGGGTTTCCTCCAGGAGCTCCGGTTTCCTCCACAGTCCAAACACATGCGCCATAGGGGAACTGATGAACGTAATTGGCCGCAATGTATGAGTGTGTGTGAATGAGTGTGTATGGGTGTTTTCCAGTACTGGTTTGCGGCTGGAAGAACATCCGCTGTGTAAAACATATGCTGGATTAGTTGGCGGTTCATTCCACTGTGGTGACCCGTGATAAACAAGGCACTTCTCTGAAGGAAAATGAATGAAATATTGTGCAGCCCTAATCCGGGTACTTCTCGCCTTCTGTTTTTCAAATACTGTGAATTCAGACACACTACACAGCTCACATGCTAAATTGTGATGAAGGATGCGATTGCAGACGCAGTCTAAGGGTGCTTCACACCTACACTTTTGTTTCGGAACGTGTCTCGTTTGCCCAGTTAGCGCGGTTCGTTTGGCATATGTGAACAGGGCAATCGCGCTCTGTTCCGCGCCAAAGTAATCGCTCCGAGATCGCTTGAATGAGGTGGTCTCGGCTCGATTGAAACTAACCCTGGAGCGGTTTAATTGCAGTATGAAAGCAAACGATCCGAGCGCGGTTATATCACAGTGTTTTATGGATATGTAATAGGCTTACTGCTATATGAAGAGAGAATTATGAGTAGGGCGGGAAGTTTCGCGAGTCTCCGGATGCCCGCAAACGAGTGATGATCTCCCGGTAATCTCGCATCTCTCTCCCAGTCCTCAAATAGGCATCGTCGCGCACCCTTCTCACCCCTCCCCACCGCATCTCTGCTCAGACCCGTCACCCGCGCGCACCCTGTCAATCACCACCAAACCACCACCTCTCCTGACAGCTGAGCGGGACTCTGCAAAATAAACCCTGACACTCTGACCAATGTAAGGAGAGTTTACTCACACGTGACTTGTTTTAGCTCTATTGGTCCGATTAGAAACTTTGCAGTGTGAAAGCGAACCGCTCCAAGAGCAAAGAGCAACAATGTAACAATTGTAATCTCTGTTTCGGAACAACTGAATCGATTCACAGGTGTGAAAGCACCCTAAGTCTAAATAACAGAGGTGCACTGTAAAAAGCTTCCCTAGTTTCCCGAGTGTTTTGTGTTTATTTTTTGGTGGTGAATTGCAGGATGTTGATCTCCGCTCGGTCCAGATTTGATGTTGAATATTCTACTGTTTAACAAAGTGACTTTAATTGACATTTTAGTAGTTTGAAATAATAATATAATGTGTAAGAAATAAAATGTAGAGAAACAAGTGTGTAAAATAACTGACAATGTGCTGCAGATTATTACAATGCTTCTGTAGCGTAATATACAACACCAACACACACAATACAGCTCTGCACACTATTACACACGACAATAAAAGTCACTTTTTACAACATTTCAAGCTTAAAAGTTGTTGTTAAACCATGAATAAAAGGGGAAAAATCGAAAACAAAACATCACAAGATAGGGAAAACGGCTAATTTCGGGATAGTTTTCTCCAGTGTTGATGTGTACAGGCATACCTTGACAGAGTAGGCCAGAGAGATGGTGACAGCGAGCGGCAGGCCTTCAGGAACCGCCACCACCAGCACTGTAACACCGATGATGAAGAACTTGACGAAGTACTGGATGTAGATCGGCGTGCACTCGGTCAGCCACGGCCTCTTCTGACGCACAAAGGTATCGATAGCAAAGTAAAGCACCAGGATGATGACGGTAATGGCGGACATCACCAGCCCTGAGGAGCAGATCACACACACACACACACACACACACACAGCGCATTAGTGCTGCACTGCTGGGTTATTACCAGACAGAAATTAATCATAATTTTTTTTAAATAGTCTACACTGGCAGAAGCCCTCACTGGTCATGTGTTTAATAACATTAAATGTTAGCTTTTCAACTTGATAAGAATACGAGAATAAGCAACATGTGTTGATCAGGACACCAGCTCCACTCATTTTGAGGCAGGAGAAACCCTGAAACCAGCAGCACCTGCTTTGCCGATCTGGACAGCCAGCTTGGTCAGTTTCCCCTGCAGGACGGACTTCTCTTTCTTGGAGACGCTGGTTTTCTTCTTCTCCTTCTCTTCTGTTTCTCCGCCCTCTGCGCTCTTCAAGGGCTGCATCTCCATTGCTGCGGCTCCGTCCTGTTTCTTCACTGCAATCACCAGTAAACACACACACACTGGTTAGGGGACGTCAGCATGATCTCACCCTATAGCTAATGCTGGACCGAGACTGACGAGTCGATCTCTAAATTAACCACACTTTCCACAGCACTTTTGTAGGTTTGATCATCATCATCATCATCATCATCACTTTTTGACAATTAAACATTTCCTCTGCTACACTGTAAAAAAACAGACATTTTTTCAGACATTTTTGAGGTGTTTTTCCTCCTCAAACGTCTCCTGCGTGTATCGCTAGTTTCTTCCACATCTCCTCCAAAGCCTTCTGTTGTGTTTCGATGTGAAATTTGACTGCTGTATCTGTGAAATAACTCAAATCATTCAGCGTAGTGATATGGAGATGTTATGCGCTCAAAACCTGCCGGATCTACTTTAGCTGTGCGTTTATCTGAGAATAACCAAACAGCTTAGAGCAGGAGTTCTCAATCTCGGTCCTGGAGGTCCGGTGTCCCTGCTGAAAAATCCAGCTTAAACCAGCCTAGGCTGGTTGGCTGGTTTTAGCTGGTTGACCAGGCTGGTTTTAGAGGGGTTTTGGCCATTTCCAGGCTGGTTTCCAGCTATTTCCAGCCTGGTCTTAGCTGGTCAGGCTGGAAAATGACCAGCTTAAACTAGCTTGACCAGCCTGGTTTAAGCTGGACATAGCTGGTTTTGGCTGGGCTCCCAGCCTGGCTAGGCTGCTCAAGCTGGTTTTAGCTGGTCATCTCCCAGCCTGACCAGCTAAGACCAGGATGGAAATGGCTGGAAACCAGCCTGGAAGTGGTCAAAACCCCTCTAAAACCAGCCTGGTCGACTAGCTAAAACCAGCCAACCAGCCTAGGCTGGTTTAAGCTGCATTTTTCAGTAGGGGTCGTGCAGATTTTAGCTCCAATCCAATCACACACACCTGGGCTAGCTAATCAAGCTCTTATTAGGCTTTCAACATCCATGCAGGTGTGTTGAGGCAAGCTGGAGCTCAAATCTGCAGGACACCGGACCTCCAGAACTGAGTTTGAGAACCCCTGCCTTAGAATGGCCGTCAGCCAATCAAAATCAAGCAAGACCTAATAAAACATGTCATTTGTGGGGGGAAAAAACCTAATTTCCTGTTAATTTCCTCCATAATATTTTCCGATTGACACGAAGCAGAAATAAGGTTCTGCGAACTCCCTAAGAACTCTAAGTGACGGATGGACATCTTCATTAGAATGATTGGAGAGTTGGACAAAGACCCTGACACGCACACATGAGAAGCAGAACACGCAGACAGACGAGCGAGCGGACATCTCAACCGCACAGAGGAATCAAATCATGGCGAGCGCTCAAACCAGCGGTAAAGTGAAAGCAGGTTACCTTTGGTCTGGTTGTTCTCCATATTTCCATCCTGCATTTTACCTAAGATGAAGGCATCCACAGACACGGGACAAAAATAACAGAAAGCAGACGATAAAACATTCATCACGTGGACATTACAGTGAAATCAAATCAAAAGAGGAAGACAGAGAATGAGTCATTTATCAACATCATTGTGAGTCACGTACATAACACAGAGCTGTTTCAGAATGAAGGGTTGGGTCGTTTAGACAGTACATGTGGATCTTCTGTCTCCATCTTTACGCAGAGTATAAGCATTACGTGTGCTTTGTGTGTTTGCATGTTGGGACGCCATGGAATATCTCACGTGTAAATAACAAATCCTGCGTTTTTCGTGTTCGTGTATGGGTTGTTGACGTAATGGAAGCAGAATATTACGCTTGTCAGCTACCCATGTACACACTGCAGAAAGACTTTCTTACTTAGGAAATGCTTCTCTGACTTGTTTTCAGAAATAATACCTCAAAATTATGTGAGTTTTTCCTCAAAACAAGCTAAATAATCAGCCAGTGGTGTAAGCTAAATCCGTGTTTCTCAACTGGTGGGTCGTGACTCAAAAGTGGGTCGCGGGAACATTTTGAGTGGGTCGCGGAGTGTGTAGACAAAAATACAACAAAAGTTTAATTTCTAACTCGTTTTGACTTTTATTTTGAAATGCGTGCACGACCACCCTACCGTTTTACATGTGAAATTTCATTTAATTATAGCAACAAATAATGCAAAGCGCAAGTACGACCCGGAATGTTTAAAGTATGGATTTACATATATTGACGACAAAAAAAGACTTAAAGCCTCCGCGTGTCATAAAAGGTGCTTTCACAAAAGAGCAAGAAACTTAAATTAAAACGACATTTAGAAACCAGACAACATGTTTTATCAACTGTTCAGTTTAGTTCATGGTAACTGAACCTTTCCTTACCCTAACCACTGTTTACAGTATTTGTCATTTTCACTTTGTAATATTTCTATAATTTCATATATTTCGTTAAATGACAGCAATAAAATATTGTTATTGTTATATTGTCAATTTTAAGGTCAAATTTATTAGCCCCTTAAGCTAATTGTTTTTCAGACTGTCTACAGAACAAACCATCGTTATACAATGCCTTGCCTTATTACCATAGCCTGTTTAGTTAACCTAATTAACCTCGTTAAGCCTTTCACACACACACATACGCGCACACGCACACACACACGCACGCACGCACACATGCACGCACACACACACACACACACACACAGTCAAATAGCTATTAACTTTTTTTTTTTAGGTGGGGCCAGTGAAAATTTTGGCCGGGCAAGTAAAATCAGAACCACTGGCCTGATCGGGCCAGTAGAAAAAATCCTTAGCGTTGAACCCTGTGCGTGCGGGTCTATAAAGGTGTGTTAAGGCGCATTATTGATCCGCTGCTATTTTGAGGAACTGAAACAGACCACGGCATTGACCAACTAAAAGCTGCTCTAGAGTCCAGCACAGATTGCGTTAGTTTTGTGCCTATGCAGGTCTAAATGCTGAATACACACAGGATGTTCAGCAATACACAAATAACTTTATGAAAATAAATTAGCATTAAAATGTTATAAAAATTATTATTTACTACATAAATATATTAAAAAAAACACTGTCTTCATGCCCTCTTCATGCCTAGGTAGCTTTATTCAGTTTAGTCATGACAGTTAGCATTTTTATTATAATGTTATTAATATTAGCAGTATTATTGATTATATGCAGATTTATATTTGCTTTAATAAACACAAGTGTAGATGTGTCCAGCTGTGGGGTTTTGGAGACGTCTGCATCAGCATATGGGGCATTAGAACAGGACGTGTGTTTGGATATAACCCTGTTTTCTGACCACGCTTCATTATTATTGATCATTTATTGATGGGGATTTGAACTGAATTTAGCAATAGTTTTGAAGCAAATATTTGCGCTTAACAAGGGAAATTAAATATGTGGGCTAATGGAGCTTCCACCGTTTCCCCACTCCACTAAAGTAAAGGAGTAAAGTAAAGGAGAAAAGTAAAGAGGCTGAATGGAGGAGGCTCGTTCTTTATCCTCGCGCTGCAGATGCTCTGTTTAACTGTTTTCTCGCCAGTGAAGCGTTCAGTTTTTACACTTACAAAGCCCGTCGTGTAAATAGCAAATGCGCCATGGAGCGACGCAACTGACTCTTAAAGGGAATGAGAGACGAGACTCTGATTGGTTTAATGCAGGTTATGCTCAAAACACACCCAGAACTCATTAAGAGAATAAGCACAACCCTGTTAGACCATGCGCTGAGACGCAAAGCAGATTTTACTGTCCTTAAATTAGCAAAAGTCAATTCAGACATCCCCTTAATGCTTCTGCGCTAGTCTTTGCACCTCGATTGTTAAAACCGAGCTCTAAGTAAGAAAGGCATTTCTGCAGTGCAGTGGGCTGGTCATAGAGGAGGAATTGGGACGTGTTCATTCAGATATTCCATGGAGGAGGAATGGAGGGGAAACACAATGAAAACAGCAGGACTCAACAGGACATGCAGGAGAACATGCAGATCCACCGAGGAGAGCAGTCAGAGAAGATAAAGAAGAGGAGATGAAGAGAAAAACAGCAGAACTCTAAACCTCGTCAGACTGATGCATGAATATCCTCACAGCGTGACCAGAATCCGACACTCCTGCTGAACATCCAGCATTGTGGGTCAGCAGGAAGATTATTTTATTTTGTGTGGGTTTTAAGCACACTGCAAAAAATGCTTTTCTTATGATTTGAGTTTTTGTTTGGTTTCCACTCCAAAAATTTAAATGAAGCATTTTTTAGACAAGTAAAAAATATGAAATAAGAAAAACAAAATAAGAAAAAAAATTATATATATATATATATATATATATATATATATATATATATATATATATATATATATATATATATATATATATATATATATATATATATATATATATATTAATTGTAAGATTATTTAACTTAAGCCATTGGCAGAATATTTAGCTTGTTTTAATAAAAAACTTTATTATGACTCATTATTTCTGAAAACAATACCATATTTTTGCTCGTCTAGAAAATGCTTCCTGATTTTACAATAAGTAGATATTTGGACTAAAAACAAGACAAAAAAAAGTAAGAAAAGCTTTTTTTGTGTGTGTAGGGCTGTGGGATATTGGGAAAAACTGGCTCTGCGATATTTCATTTTTAATCATAATCAGTGTTAGGCACAGTTACTGTAGAAAGTAATGCATTACAATATTGAGTTAATCCGCAAAACAGTAACTAGTTGCATTACTTCATTACTTTTTATGGTAAGTAATGCGTTGAGTTTTTTTTTTTTTTTTGCTGAGGCTTGATCTCTTTTCAGAACTTGCAGGGGTTTCTTCTTCTTTTTTTTAATAGAAGAGCTCTGCAATGAACAACACACTCTGTAACCTTCATTTACCTTTTAACCAGTTAAACTCTGCTGCTATTTTGGGATTTCCGCTTGGATTTTGCCGACCCAAATTTAAAAGCTTCCCAAATCCACATGCAGAGGTGTAAATGCAAAAAAAAAAAGGGTAAAATTTTAAAGAAAACCCTTTGAATTTTCATAAAACACTATTGAAAGTGTTTAAAATATCTGTATTTGTCATCTGTGTTATAATAAATACCTAAATAAAGAAGCGCTTTTTGTATTTCTTTTTTATTAACTCAAATTTGAAGGTGTATCTTTTAGGTTGTGTGTGGTCTAGCGTGCTGTAATTAATTTCGCTGGTTCCTGCACATGTCTGTAATCATAGGAAAAAAGAAAAATGTCTCCACCATAATCTATGCAGAAGTTATTGTGTTCCAACTGATGAGAGGTGCTGTACAAGCCACAGGGAGCGATCATTGCTTTCATATTTCACTATTCTTTTGTTTGATCAAACATAATTCACTGTGTTTGGACCACATCAGACATATAAAAGGATTACTTATGCACATCACCTCAAAAACAGAGGAGAATGGCCCTGAAGCACACAGCATAAGGTAAGAGATGACAGCTGTCTGTGCTATCTGGGGCTGCTTATTGATCATGAATGTATTGTTTTCACTTCTGCGCCATGGAAACACCGCGATTCATTCGGCAACTGTTTGATATGTGAATATAATTCAGTAAAAAGAATACTAGAACCGTATGAGCACCAGCAAGAGCTTTCATTTGAGCTATAACTTGTACATGTGTCATATGAAAAATATAAAGATTAACCAATGTTCAATACCCAGCTCGGGTCTCCAAAATACTGTGTTTTTAAGTGTAAATAACTTTTGTACAGTAGAATAAAAACCAAAGTGATGCATATGACCATAAAATATAGATTCTACACTTTCAAACGAAACCACTTACGGGGGTCTGGTGCAATGCTAGCCCTTTAAATCTTAAAGCGAAAGTCGATGACGTCACAGACCCGGTACTGGGTCCGCGGAGTTTAACTGGTTAAAGTTCCAATCATATGCCTGTTAAATATATAACATAAATGAAAAGATAAACCAAACACAAAAAGGTAGAAGAGTGAGGAGAGGAGAACAGGAGTCAGCGACTGGAGTGGACATGCACTGAATCACAGCAGAAGAAGAGAAAGAAGAAGAAGAGAAAGGACAGCGGAGATCTGCTCAACCTACCATTGACTAGGCTGGTATTAGCAGGTGTATTTGCGCTTGCCGCACCATCGGTAGCTATAGTTGCGATGGGGTGTGAGGAGGGATGGGAGCAGTCTAGCCGTAACAATGAACAAAAGTAGCATGGTTATTGGCTCAACATACCGCTGTCAACTCATACAGCACTTCACATGACGAAAAAAAACACCGCAACGTAAGACAGATCACAGACGAAACAAAGTGGAAGCACAAAAGAAACGACACCATGATCAATGGCACAGATATCTCTAGCACTGATGGAGGTCTCTGGATTATACACTAGAAAACACAACCAGTTTCTGCTGCTACTGATTAAAGCGATGGTTCAGCAGCACAAAAGGAAAATACTGTCATTATTTACTGCAAAACGTAAAACCACAAGAGTTATAGATCTTCAGAAGACATGTTGTGTTCAAATCTGACCTCACATCAAATATCTATTCACCTCAAAGTCAATCATCAACAGAGTAAATTAAGGATCAATGGACTCGAGTCTTGCAGGACTCCCAGAGCTCATCAAGATTCTTTGGATTCATGTTCAATGCCTCCTCCTTCATCTTACCCCAGACAAACTCAATAATATTAATTTCTGGTGACTGGGCCTGCCAATCCTGAAGTTAATAGCATGAGTTGTGTCAAATTAAATTGTTACCAATAAATGTGTTTACACATATCTTCATTAGCTTTTCTCATCAAGAACCCTAGTCAGTAACACTTTATAATTTCTGCACACTACAAATCATCCATTAAGCATTAGCTTATATTTGATTCATTATTGAAAGTAAATAGCTAACTATTATTAATTCATTATTATTTGTTAAACATTAACTCTACATTTATAAATGTAAGTACGCAGTTTATAAAAGGTTTTTTTTACTCATAAGCACTTGTGTAATGTGCATTATGATTGTGTTTGCATGCTTTGCTTAGGATTTTGTTTTCCATTACTAAATTAGGTATTTTTACAAGCCAGTTGTATTTAAGAGTAGTTGGTGGTTTAAATAGCAGGAGTGTGAAAATACAACATAGTTTAATAAAACAACAATATAATAATTTAACAATATAGCAATACTCATTTCAACGTTATTTAGCAGCGTTTAAACTACAGACATGCTAATTTAAATAAGACAGCAAACACTTATTTTTCACTTGATTAACAGTTTCATTTGTGTATTTAGACTTTTTTTTGATCAGATTTCCTAGTTTCCTAGTTTAATTGTCATTTATACTAGAGATGCGCGGATGGCGGTTACAGCCGCGGAATCCGCGGATAAACCGCGGATCGGGCGGATGACGTGACGGAAAATTTAATTTTAATTAAATTCGGGCAGGTGGTGGGCGGTTGTACTGTTTTTGTACACATAGCTGGCGCACCAACGAAAAAGCCTAGGACTGACTTCACAGAATGAGAGGAGGAATCGGATACACTAATTCTGGATGAAGTACAGAAGTATTACTTTACAAACTTCCGTATAGACGGATCAGCAGAGGAAAATCTACTTTCCTTTTAGGAGAAACAAGGCAGTCATTCCCACGTCTACAGCACCTTGCCAAGAGAATTCTATGCATTCCAGCAACAAGTGCTGCGAGCGAGCGCTCCATCAGCGCAGCAGGGCGCATTAGAGGCCAGGCGCTCTCGTCTGAATGTTGAAATTATGTCAAAATGCGTTTTCTATTAGGCTACAATAATTGTAAAAAAATTGTACAGTACAGTGCGTTTAATTTAGGCTATTTATTTATTTTTGTCCCTGTGCGCCAATTGGAGACGGAGTTCACTGCTGATATTCTGAGAGCTTTATAGGGTGCTTCTCATTTCTTATTTGTGTATCTTCGTTTCCTTCCCTTGCTTTCTTTCCTCGTCTTTCCACACCTATAGGATGCGAGGGAAGGACGCAAGAAAAAAACTCAAGGACCGAGGAATCGAATCAAGTGAAACGACACGTCCTCGTATTGTTCAGCGTCACTTCAAAGCGTCAATTAATGCTGGATTTGACTTGCACGTTTGGATTAACTGCATGTCATTAAAGTCATTCTCTATTTTTTAATAATCAATAAAGAAACATTCATTTAATAATAAAAAGGAATAAGCCATTCAAATAAAGAGCTCAGTCAGCAGATGGCGGGCGGGTGCGGTTTTAAAATTTGGTCGAAAATGTTCGTGCGGATGGATGGCGGACGGATGATGAGTTTTGTGATGTGGTTGCGGATGAAATAATAGCCCATCCGCGCATCTCTAATTGATACGAGATCTATAAAGCATAAATAGGGCTCACTTTAGATTAGGTCACAAAACTGGTAAAGTTGTGTTAATAAAGCATTTATAAACTTACAGAGTAATTATTATTACAGGGTATATACACGAATCAGAGAGTGAAATTCAATTCCTTTTAAGAGCTTCTTTAAGACTCTTTCCATACATGGCCTTATACCCACTCATGGAAACACTGGCGAGATTTTAACTTACAGTATACTAAATATTAATGTAAGAAACAAATCCAAAACTAAAACATTATTCATATACTTAATAAAAATCACTTTACTTTGCTGGTCCATTTCAGTATAAGTCTGCTTAATATCTGTTGATACTGCTCATTCAACAGACATTTCACTGACTGATTATTTTGAGACTGATTATGTTAATAGATTTAAGTTACATTGCATCTACATGTCAACTAATTATAGGTTATAGGTTGATTATAAGTAGGCTGTTAGGTTGGGGTTGGGGTTGGTGTAAGTTGACATGTACTTGCTAAGTTTCTTATAGTCAGTCAAATGTCTGTTGAAGCAGCAGTATCAGCAGATATAATAATACATTTTAATAATAATAATACATTTTATCTACTGTATAATGCGCTTTTCTCAGTCCCAAAGCGCTAACAGGCATACAAGGCAAACAAAGCAGAACAATAAAAACAGTCAAAAAATAAAATAAAAGCAAAAGACTGCAATGAAATATGAATGATTCAATACAATTGGATGATAAAATAACATAAATAATCAATCTAAGTTTAAAGCAACGGTAAAAAGGTGAGTCTTAAGAAGTTTCTTAAAACAATCCAGAAAAACAGCATTCCTGATGCTGGTGGGTAGGCTTTTCCATAACTTAGGGGCGGTCTACGAAAATATTAAGCAGACAGTCTACTAATACTCATATGAACCATCAAAATAAAGCATAACCTAAAAATCGATTACATCTAGCTCATTCAGCAGGTTGATGCTTATAGAACTGCAGAAATAACGGTGTTACTTTGCTTATGGCGATAAGCAAACCAATATGATGTCAAATCTAGCAAGATTTTGTTGATTTCATAAACTACACAGCATCCTGATATTCACAGAATGCAGTAAACTTTAGCATACAACCATACATTGCATGATCATACACAATATAACACCTTGCAAAAGAGCATTTCAGACATTTTAATACTTTTTAAGAGCCTTAAATTTCAAGAAAGTCTTAAAATATGCTAATTAGGCACATTACACAAGTGCTTATAAGTCAAGAACAGAGCATTTGTAGCTGTATTTATAAACTGCTTACTAATGTCTTATACCAGGGGTCTCAAACTCGCGGCCCGCGGGCCATTTGCGGCCCTCAGTGCAATATTTTGTGGCCCGCGCCGACCGCTGTACACTGACAGAATCAGCGGAGCGGGGAGAGAGAGCGCTCCCCGCTCCGCTGATTCCATCCGTACACAGCGGTCACTGGCATTCCCCGCCCGCCGTGTAAACAAAGGGGCGGGGATGCCGGTGACGTCACCACGCACCCCGCCCCTTTGTTAGACGCTGTGACGGGTGGGAAGTGTTACCAGGAGGGAACTCGCGCCGGCCAGAACCAAGGTAAGCTGTTCCCACCCCTGCCTGCCACTTAGCTACCTATCTGCAGCCTGCCACCTACCTAGCTACAGCCTGCATCTTATATATATTATAGGTAGATACAGACTGGTACAGACTTGAGTTCCCCCAAGCCATACTGAGGGTCTCAACTGCTTCCGCTCTAAAGCCAAATGTGGTTCAGATTTGTGAGAAGAAGCGCTGTCAAGTCTCTGGCAGCAAGGAGTAGGCAAAAGATGCCATGTTCAGAAGAACTGTTCATAATCTTCACTCAATGTTCTATTAATGTTCAGGACACTTCATGTTCAGAAGAAATAATTAAAACTGTTAATAATGACATTTGAGGACTTTTTTTTGTGAAATCCCTTATGCGGCCCAGCCTCACCCAGACTTTGCCTCCTGCGGCCCCCAGGTAAATTGAGTTTGAGACCCCTGTCTTATACTATAGAGCGAATGCTTAACAACTGATGCAGAAGTCAAAGACTATCACGACATCTAAGGCATGAATAAAATGATGACAGAACTTCCCCATCGGGCTGAACCAGCGCTTTAAGCAAACATGAACAGGTGATTAAAAATAAAGAGAAAACAACTAAAACAATCGCATGCTTTGAAATCAAACCCAAGTGCTTGAATCACAACAGTCTAGGATTAAAGTAGGAAACCGCCAGCGTTGAGCGCCGTACATCACCACCTGCCCATCGTCATTCATCAAATGCTTAAAAAAAAGAGCTGCTGCTTCTTTTTAAGTCAGAGATCAGGGTTACTGAAGCAGGGTTCGGGAGGGACGGAGGGAGGGAGGGTTTAGTGGGTAATAGATGAGCGTTACTGCGGTAAGTCTCCGGCACAGAGAGGCATACTATACCTGGCAGCGGATGGCCATCCTCTAGAGCCTGACCTGCGATGGTTTCAGAATAACAAACACATCAGGCCTCCAAAGCCCAGCACAAACACAGTCTCCAATAGGGTATATGCACAGCTAGTGTTTGACCCCTACCGGTAAACGTCTGGTGAACGGCTAATCAGTGATTAGAAAAGAGTTTTACAACTATTATGTGAAGGAATGTGTTGAAAAAAACCTCTCCATTAAACAGAACATACAGCACCTTTACCATTTAACAGGAGGGCTAACAGTTCTGACTTGAGCTGTCGGTGATGTCTAGGTGTAGATGTTCAGTGAGGGGTATTAGTGTATTATCATAATGACATTCTCCACCATAATCAAACCCCTCTCATGGGGTAATAGCTGTGTGAAACACTGAAGCGTCTGCATGTTGTGCTGTCGGTGTGTGTGTGTGACGTGACTCTTCAGCTTCAGTTACACACCTTTCTTCTCTTTTTTCTCCTCCTCTTCTCCTCCAGCGCCCAGCAAAGTGAAGATGATCCCAGACTGAGAGTTCACACCGACCGCAGTGACCACCATCCGACCCGAGCCCTCCATCACATGCGTGCCTGAGGATCCAGACATGGAGAATCAACGGTAAACACACACACACACACACACACACATGGAGTATGTATGTAGTGATGAGGAGCAGTGATTGACCAGAGAGCAGCATGGGGTCTTTATCTGCAGCTTTGCGCACGTGGTCTGATTCCCCCGTCAGAGAGCTCTCATCAATCTTCAGATCATTGCCTTGTATCAACACCCCGTCCGCCGGCAGCAGGTCACCTGAACACACACGTTCACAATTACTTCATTTATCTTAAAGGTCCTGTGACAAGCAAAATCAAGTGTTTTAGATGCTAGTATCAGTGTGTTAGTGTCTCCAAAAGAGTGACAACATTCACATTTAGAAGATATAAACCTGATTTAAACATATAGACTCTTTGTGTTCATCTTCAACACCTCCTTCTTCATCTTACTCCAAACATGCTCAATAATGTTGATTTCTGGTGACTGGGCTGGCCAATCCTGGAGCAGCTTGACCTTCTCTGCTTTCAGGAGCTTTGATGTGGAGGCTGAAGTATGAGCAGGAGCGCTATCCTGCTTGAGAATTGTCCCTCTCCTGTGGTTTGTAATGTAATGGGCAGCACAGATGTCTTGATACCTCAGGCTGTTGATGTTGATCTTCCACTCTGCAGATCTCTCCATGCTGAATGACCCCCAAACCATAATCTTTCCTTCACCAAACTTGACTGATTTCTGTGAGAATCTTTGCTCCATGGAACAGTGTAGTTCAATTTTCAGTTCAATGAGATCCATGACAAGACTTTTGTCAGGTAGTGCAGTATCTTACATGCTCCACCCCCTTCTTCTCTCTCACTGTCAGAGCTCAGAGAAAACAAAACACTATTGGCTGTTTTTTAAGGGGAGGAGCTACACAAAGTCTCTTCATGTTTTGGTTGAGCTTACGTCAAACATCAAATAAAGACACATTTCAAAGCACTTCACGGGACATTTAATACTGTACTGGAGTCATTTAATGCCATTAAATTTAGTTAGTTAGTTAGTTAGTTAGTTAGTTAGTTAGTTAGTTAGTTAGTTTAGTTAGTAAAACACATGTCAAAGCACTTCACGGGACCTTTAATACTGTACTTGAGTCATTTAATGCCATTAAATTTAATTAGTTAGTTAGTTAGTTAGTTAGTTAGTTAGTTAGTTAGTTAGTTAGTTAGTTAGTTAGTTAGTTAGTTAGTTAGTTAGTAAATAAAACACATTTCAAAGCACTTCACGGAATCATTTAATGCCATTAAATTTAGTTAGTTAGTTAGTTAGTTAGTTAGTTAGTTAGTTAGTTAGTTAGTTAGTTAGTTAGTTAGTTAGTTAGTTAGTTAGTTAGTTAGTTCATAATCCAGCAGCATACACAATGCAAAAAAAATCTTACACAAAAATCTTACACAATGCAAATCCCACACAGTAAAACAGACACTACATACACTAAACCAGGGGTCACCAATCCTGGTCCTGGAGGTCCGGTGTCCCTGCAGGGTTTAGCTCCATCTTGCCTCAACACACTTGCCTGGGTGTTTTGAGTACACCTAGTAAGATCTTGATTAGCTTGTTCAGGTGTGTTTGATTAGGGTTGGAGCTAAAATCTGCAGGACACCGGACCTCCGGGAACAAGTTTGGTGATCCCTGCACTAAACAATAAAAGATACAATCTAAAATAATATATATATATATATATATATATATATATATATATATATATATATATATATATATATATATATATAATACATAAACAAACACAAGACTAAAATATAATATAAAAATAATACAGAGGTCAAAATAAAATAAAACCCGTGACACATATGCCTAGCAGCTTATTTTACCAGTGTAAGGACAGAGTTAGTTTAGTGGAAAATCATGCAAAACAAGATGAAAATAACAAAGTTGTACTGATTCTGCTTAACATGCTGATGTAATGTTAGCCATCTAAGTAGATAACTTACTAAACAGGCACTCAAACAACTATTGAGGAGCATATTTGTCCTCTAATAATTGTACAATATACAGTTATTTCATCTATTAATGTTAGTATGCATCATTAATGAAAGCATTAAAAGTGACCTTTTGAACTCATGAGTCTTTCTTCAGCGTAATGTTAAATCTAGTGTTCAACAGGGTCAAAACTTCTGAAGACGGGCGGCCGCTCGGCGATGGAGCATATTTCACAATCTAATCTGCAAAGCTTTTCACAGAGACTCGATGGTGCTTCCAATAATCCCTCCAGTTTCTCCCAACAACAAGAATGGATCAATATTACCGTCTCCAAAGACTTCAAGCGCCAATCCTCTAAGATGGCACTCATCAAGCATTTCACAACAAAATATTTCCCGCTGAAAATCCACAGAATGAAAGGACTGCTGTATGCCAATAGAGCAACACTATACTGTGGGTGTTCCCCAGCGTTCAGTATTGGGTCCCTCTGTTGTTTTAAATATCAAAAGAATATATATTTAATTGGAGAAAATTTAGATTTAACTTTGCCAGTGCATCATTTCAACCCCCACGCATGTTCAGAAATAACGCTAAGCTAACCGTCAGTGTACTAGCGAAGAAGATGGAGCCCCTCTCGCAGCCTGCCAAGGGCTCTCACCCACAGGATCACTCCGTCACTGTCAGCACACACATTTTCTGCCTCCCACTTGTTCAGGAGATCCGAAATAACAACCGGAAGCTCTCTCAGCACTGCAGAGCCAGAGCAAATCTCCAGCTTAGAAAGTGTTGATCAGCTCGACCAGCCTTTAATGATCAAAACTAACGACACCGATCGGTCTTGCTTCATCACACATCAACAGATCAGATTATTATGGGTGAATCTTCTTCAATTACAAAATTAAAAACTTCCTCTATAAAAGTTACTATATTTAACATTTATATGCATGATTATGGACTATAAATTAATTTGAAAGGACAAAATTAAATGAATCTGTATATTGTAGATAATTACACTCACCGGCCACTTTATTAGGTACAGTATTTATCTCTAAGGTATTTTTCCAGTACCTTGTTGAGGCTACACCACTAAGGATTAAGGCAGTTCTGAAGGCAAAAGGGGATCCAACCCGGTACTAGTAAGTTGTACCTAATAAAGTGGCCGCTGAGTGTATATTGTGATAACTGGTCTGTATTTATTTATTTGGAAGGACAATTACTATTTAGTATAAATACATATTTATGTATTGTAGTTTTTCAATTAATATAAGCTCATAAAGCTACATGCAATATCCCAAGAATGAGCTCAGTAGTGTTTCAAATAAATTTAGATGCAGTTCTACAAGTCTGACAGCAAAAGATATTGATTTCATGACAAACATATTAATGAATAACTGCAATAATTGACACACAATGCAAATCTGTAGCACTCAGTCCTGAGAATCTAGAATCCCCAAGAGGTCTAGTATGAAACCCAAATGTGCAGTGTTTATTTTGTTAATTGTACATTGTTAATCCTATACATTGTTAATCCTAAAGTGAAGTTAATCCACTGAAGTTTGTTTAATCTCTCATAAAAACCTAACTGATCTATATCTTTCTTCTCCGGTGACTCTGATTGGTCGAAATATGCTTAGCCACGCCCTTCCAACTGGTTATTTGCTATAAGTGAAAGATGAGAGGCGGAGCTTATAAAATAAACTATGGCCTCTGTTCAGGTTCAGATGGAAATACTGAAATAAATGTCTGAAGCAACATTCACATGACTTTAAAGTCCACATTAAGAGGAAGCTGCAACTTTTTTTCCCATATTGTGACGCAGATCCATTAAAATCTATGTATGAAATGAGAAAACAGTGGGCGTGGCTTGTTTTTTGTACTGCGAGTTGGTCAGTGTGTTGAAGAAGGTTATTCACAGCAGACTGCATGCAAATGATCAAGCAGCTCGAGCTATTCCAATATAAAAATGTCCTTCAAACTAAAAATCAAAAGTCAAAAGCTTTGATGACGACACATACCATACTTGATTTGTGCAATATCTCCGACTAGTATATCGGCCACGGGCAGCTGGATGACCTGGCCTCCTCGCACCACCTGGAACTTCTGCTCCTGCTCGATGCGGCTCTGTAAACCCCTGAACTGCTTCTCTTTGCTCCAGTCGTTGAAGGCCGTGACCAGAACCACACACACCACTGACAGCAGGATCGCAGCTCCTTCGATCCAGCCGGCCTCCGACTCGCCCTCGTCCTCCGCACCCGCCTTCGCATCTCCACAGGCTGCAGAGTGACCAGCACAGAATTAACACACAATAACACACACTGGACAATTCTTTTCAATACTCATTTTGCAAATATTTCCCAAGTGCTGTTTAACACAGATTTATAAACACATTTTAACCATAAAACTTTAACTAATGTCTAATAATAACTCATCTATTTTGTCTTGGTCATGATGGCAGCATGTAATACCCAAACCAGGCTCATTATGGACATGTGCCCCTGTATACGTTGTTGGAGAGCACGAAATACGTCCTAGGAGATACACTTTTTTTGCAGTTTTATTTTTCACAAATCACAAAAATATGTCAGCCATATTAACATTATTTTAGTTTCACTGCTATTAACAAAGGAAGGGAAAAACCCATCATTTATCAGAGTTTGAGGTTGTATTTTGTAACCTACTAAGGGGTGTGAATTTGTTTATAATTTCCTGTAATATTATTAATATTAATAATATTAATAATAATAATAATAATAATAATAATAATAATAATAATAATAATGATGCATTCATTCATTCCTTCATTCATTTTCTTTTCGGCTTAGTCCAGTTAATAATCCAGGGTCGCCACAGCGGAATGAACCGCCAACTTATCCAGGTAAGTATAATTAATAATAATAATAATAATATAGTTAATAATAATAATATTAATTTTAATAATTATAATATTAGTAATAAAATTATATGCGTAAAAATAATACTAATAATAATATAGTTAATAAAAATAATAATTATAATATTAATAATATTAATACTAATAATAATATAGTTAATAATAATAATAATATTATTATTATAGTTAATAATATTAATAATAATAATATAGTTAATAATAATAATAATTTTAATATAAATATTAATAATAATAATAATAATAATATAGTTAATAATAACAATAATAATAATATTATAGTTAATAATATTAATAATCATAATAACAACAATAAGAATAATAATAATAATATAGTTTATAACAATAATATTAATTTTAATAATATTAATAGTAATAAAATAATATGCTTAAAAATAATACTAATAATAATATAGTTAATAATAATAATTATTATAATATAAATAATAATAATAATAATAATAATAATAATAATAATAATAATAATAATAATAATAATAATAATAATAATAATAATTTAGGCGATAAAGTGGCGCAGCAGGTGGAGCTTGAGGCTGTATTTTGTAACCTACTAAGGGAAGGTGTGAATTTGCGTATCATTTCTTGTGTCAATTAACAACAGAACTTTGTTTGTAATGTGAGAAAAATCACCAGAGGAAACCAACGTCATTTCTACTATACAACATCTTAAACTGAGACAGATGCATACAAATAAAGGCATGCTAATTTTCGCAATACAACAATAAAGACGTTTGATTTATGAGGACGCAGTTGATGACAACATAAATGCAGAATATTGCACGATCCTTCATAATAACTCTGACTGATGCACATTACACACTGATGCTGGATAAAGATTGATGGAGAACGATGACAAATTTCATATCTTCATAATAGTGTGATGTGCATTCTCCACACTAAGTAGGTGCTGTGATGAGTGTCAGTGATTTGGGAGGGTTTCCTCGGGGGTAAAGCGGCAGCAGCAGAGGCCAGTGCTGCTGCTCCAGATGTGCAGGACTAAATAACGGAGGCGTTCTGAATGAAGTTTGTTTGCTGCATTACTTCAGACACACTGAATGACACTATCACTGCTGAAAACATTATTCAGGAACACAAACACACACACTGTTCCTGGAACATCTTGCTCTCTCTGTAAGTCTTCAGCAAAGAGCAGTGCCGCTGTAAACTTAAATCAGATGTTTTCCCCTGGCCCTACAGTTACTGTTTATAATATTTCATAATAACAACACATTTTCCCAAAAGTAAAAACTATTGCATACTCTTGTAAATAAATATGTATTTAATAAAAAATATAAATGTAAGCTTTGAACCAATCTGTTTGAGCATTAATAGTAATAATAATAATAATAATAATAATAATAATAATAATAATAAAAGTAATAATAATAATAATAATAATAATAATAATAATAATTCATTCATTCATTCATTTTCTTTTCCGCTGAGTCAATATAATAATGTCCTTCCAGACGCAACCTATCTCTGGGAAAATAATGATAATAATAAAAATAATATGGTTATTAATAATAATAATAATATAAAAATTATAATAATAATAAAATTCATAATATTATTATTATTATTAATAATAATAATTATAAGAGTAATAAAAATTATAATATAATAATAAATAAAAATAATATAATAAATTATAATAATAATATAATATGGTTAATAATAATAAAAATAATAATAATAACATAGTTAACAATAACAATAATATTAATAATAATATAGTTATTAATAATAATAATAACAACAATAATATAGTTAAAATAATAATAATAATAATAACAATAATATAGTTAATAATAATAATTATTATTATGATTATTATTATTATTATTATAGTATTAATAATAATAATAATAATAATAATAATAATAATAATAATAATAAAGTTAATAATAAAGTCCCAGTAATGGGCCAGTGATGAAAGGGCATCCACTGAGTAAAACATGAGCTGGATAAGTTGGCAGTTCATTCCGCTGTGGCGACCCCAGATTAACAAAGGGACTAAGCCGACAAGAAAATGAATGAATGAACAATAATATAGTTAATAGTAATAAAAATAACAATAAAAATAACAATAATAATAATAATAATAACAATAATAATAATAATACACTTGGCTGTAAGTTCATGCAGATGTGATCTATAATGTGCACTGGGGAGAGAATCCATATATTTTAAGAACTATTCCTTTAAATGCTTCCACCCACTCATGAATACTCCATAACCCATGCAAGTGTGTGTGTGTGTGTGTGTGAGAGTGTTTCAGATGTCTATTTTTAGCGTCTGCAGTATAAAGGCACGGATGGCAGCGGTGCAGGGGCTCTGTGGATCTCTTCATTTGATTGAGCTTCATTCTGTGTGCTGAGAGTGTGTGTGTGTGTTTGTGTGAGACAGAGAGTGTGAGAGCTGTCCGTGGTGCTGAAGCACAGACAGAGGCGTTAGATAACAGCTCGTGACTACAGATCAGACACACCAGTACTGCAACACCGCTCACACACTCTGCTACATACTCTCTCTCTCTCTCTCTATCTCTCACTAACTCACTCACATACACACACACTCGTACATACATGCACACACTCTCTTACTATGCATTCTATGTACAGTGTACTATATGTCACTAGATCTCAGTGGGGCCAGCAGGGGGCGCTCAACCTGCAGTCTGTGTGAGTCCTAATTAAAGATCTGCGCGGGACTAAATTTAGAATCCTGCTCCCGCCCGCACCCGCCAGGTTTTAGCCCGAACCCGACCGCTCCCGCTTATATTAAGCACTTGAAGTCCCGCTGCCCGACCCGCCCCGTTTTCTATCCCCGATCCCGCTAAAGAGCGGGGGGAGAACAAAATCGAAAATCACCCAGTTATACAGTCCAGACAGCCTATAACAAGCTGTCTGTATAAACACACACACGCACAGCACCAAGCACACACACACAGACAAAGCTTTCTCTCATTCGCGCGCACGCGCCCTCTTACACACACTCATAAGCACCAAGCACAAACACAGGCAAAGCTCTCTATATCTCATTCGCGCGCACACACACACACATATATCTCTCATTCACGCGTGCGCACACATATACATACACACACACACACTGCAACAAACAAGCTAAACACAGCATCGCGCTATTTCATTTACACACATACATACGCGTGCTCACTCGGAAGTCGGGAGCGATATTGCTAGACAGCCCGCTCCCGTCCCAAATTAAACCCGTTACCGACCGCTCCCGTGATTTATACGGAAATTTATACCCGCGCCGTAGAAATCTGGTCGGGTCTCGCGGCGCCCGCGGGACAGCCGCGGGAATGCAGACCTCTAGTCCTAATGCCCCAGTATAGTGAAGGGGACTCTAATCTGCTCACTGAGGGCCGTCTTCTCTCCACTTCACCAATAGCTGGTGTGTGGTGAGCGCACTGGCGCCGTTATCCTGTGGTTGCCGTCTCATCATCCAAGTGGATGCTGCACACTGGTGGTGGTGCGGGGAGACCCCCCTCATTATTGTGAAGCACTTTGGGTGTACGGCCATACACAATAAATGTATTTATCGTATTGAATCATGAGAGAGGTGAATCGTTACATCCTTACACACCACATTACATTACATTTTGCACTGTTCGAATGTTGCTAGTCTGTGCTAAAAGGCTTTTGCTGTTTAAATAAGCATTAATTAAAACATCATTATTTCATAACTCTCATTAATTAATTGTGTTTTATGAGCTCTGCTGCATTAACAAAGCGAGTACATGAAATTAATTAGTCACAGGGCCGGATGAAGCAGGATTTGGTCAAACATATTTGCCTCAGCTTTAGCTTACAGTGTCTCTAACTACTTAAACACAAAACATTTACATTCATCCATTCATTCGTTTTCCTTCGGCTTAGGCCATGTCTACACTAATCCGGATGAATTTGAAAACGGAGTTTTTCTCTAAAAACGCTTCACGTCCACACTGTCGTTTCTATTCGTTTTCCAAAACTTTGTCATCCACACTGAAACGACTACCAATGCTTTCAACCTGTACTGCGCATGCGTGAAATGTAAGACGCTTCGTCACGCGTCATTTCCGCCTGACGTTTATTTTCTTTCCGGCTCTTTGAAACGTTGCGGCAAAATGTCACGGAAAATCACAGAGTTTTTTAAATGGACTGACAATGAAGTAGAGTTGCTGCTTCGAGTAACACATGAATACAGTCGCGTATCGCAAAATGCGGAGGTCGCCCTGCAGAGATCACTGACGGGGCCCCCTGATGTATTGGTGACGCGATCACAAATTAAGGAGCGATCACAAATTAAGGAGCGGGGAAGGCAGGCGGGGTGAAGCGACAACGCGGGGAAGCCTTCACAAACTGAGGAGCGATCACAAACCGAAAGCGGCGAGAGCGTCAAAGTAGCCAGAAGTCATTCATTTTCAATGAAAACCGGCGGCGAGAAACAGCGCACCGCGTCTTCTCCGGTGTGTGAGCGTCAAGGAGAGATCAAATCAAGTCAACTGTGAGCTACGATATGACGCGGTCCGGCGGCAAGCAATCAGAATAAAGCAGTCCACCGCTTGAGAGGTGTTCAGAGAAAACAGACCTGTGAACTTTGGTTCCGACCACAGTTGTTCCCAAGAGTTTGATTATTGCGGTTGCTGGATTTTCAACTATTGAAAATCGTGACGATGCGGGGCCCCCTAATCACGCGGGGCCCCCCCGCGGTGCGTGCCCTGCGGGCCCATCCGTTACGCCACTGCATGAATACAAAGTTGCAAAAGAGAGTGAAAATGTAGACTGGGAGACGTGCCAAAACAAATACGCCGATATACTGGACCGCTTTAAAGAACAGTATCCTGCTGATGACGCTGCTTACCCTCACAGTAAGGACGACATCACTAAAATCATAATCACAACGAAAATAAAGTAAACGAATTAGTAACATGAGTGTCACATGACAAAAAACGCGTCATCGTTTTCGAAAGACTCCGTTTTCACAGTCTACACTACGACACGAAAAAGGCGTTTTCAAATTTATCCACTTTGGAGAGCGTTTTCAAAAAGATACGTTTTTGTTTCCTAAAAACGCGTCTCAGTGTGGATGGAAGGGCAAAAACGGAGACAAAAATATTACTGTGGACATGGCCTTAGTCCCTTTATTCATCAGGGGTCGCAACAGCGGAATGAACCGCCAACTATTCCAGCATATATTTCATGCAGCGGATGCCATTCCAGCTGCAACCCATAACTGGGAAACAATCATACACACTCGTTCACACACACACTCATACACTATGGCCAGTTTAGTTCATCAATTCCCCTATAGCGCATGTGTTTGGACTGTGGGGGAAACCGAAGCACCCGGAGAAAGCCCACGCCAACACGGGGAGAACATGCAAACTCCACCCAAAACCATTTCATGTCACACAATTTCTGAAAACCTCTCCCTCAAATTGCAAACCTACTGCTGGATCATCTGTTGATCTGCATCACCAATACTGCAGAAGACCTACTGGAACCAGCATGGAGCTAAGATTCAGTCAAGTTTGGTGAAGGAAAAGATCATGGTTTGGGGTTACATTCAGTATGGAGAGATCTGCAGAGTGGATGATCAACATCAACAGCCTGAGGTATCAAGACATCTGTGCTGCCCATTACATTACAAACCACAGGAGAGGGACAATTCTCCAGCAGGATAGCGCTCCTTCTCATACTTCAGCCTCCACATCAAAGCTCCTGAAAGCAAAGAAGGTCAAGCTGCTCCAGGATTGGCCAGCCCAGTCACCAGACATCAACATTATTGAGCTGATGAAGGAGGAGGCGTTGAAGATGAACACAAAGACTCTTGATGAACTCTGAGAGTCCTGCTGAAGGCTTTCTTCGTCATTCCAGATGACTTCATTAATCAGTGATTTGAGTCAGTGCAGATGATCAACCAGAAGTCAAGTTAATATTTGCTGTTCCAAAAGAATAGGCGATTAGACTTTTGTCAAGTAGTGTGTGTGTGTTAGTGTGTGTGTGTGTCCAGGCATGCATGCGTGTATGTGTGTGTCCGGTGCAGGACACTCTCAGGTCTCTGGAGTTAATGAGGTGAACGCTGGAGGAATAACCTTTAGGTGAAGGCCATACATCAAAGCAGCCGGCCATAAAAGCTGCAATGAAGACAAAAGCATTAAAGCAGCATAAAGAAGCCGCGAGAATGCTGAGCAAGTGTTATCAATCACTATAATGCTCAGGGATTCAATTACTGCAGGGCTGGAGACGGCTCTTTTATTGGGGTGCGTTCAGTATGGATGTGAAGAAAAGAGCTGCTGAACTTCTGCAGGAGATCAGTGTTAGGAGACGGTAAACCAGGGACACTGCATCACATCACGGCAAGGGTGTGTCTCAATCTGCACACTTGTTCACTAGTCAGTGCACTGATCAGGGCAACATTTTCAGTCTGCATTGTTTTTTTTTTTATTGTTCTTCTCCTGTGGTTTGTAATGTAATGGGCAGCACAGATGTCTTGATGCCTCAGGCTATGGAATCAGTTTAGTCTCAAAAGAAATTCACGCAAAAGACACGATGTACACATGCGTAGCCAAATTCACGTGCATAAAATCAAATTCATATTTATTTATATTCACAAAAAATTTTCACGTGCACAAAATAAAAATACATTTTCATAAAATACGTTTCACAAATGCAAAACACCATTTGCAAATGTATAAGAGTGTACAAAACATTTTGAATGTTTTAAACTTGCGAGTTCATCCTGAATGAGAATGTGCAAATCCTCTTTCACGTACGACTCCCCCTGGATACGTGTGTGTGTATTTTTGAGACTTTCCTGCCAGAGGCAGAGTAACTCGTACCTTTCAGCCAATCAGATGAGAGCTGTAGTCAATGACACCAACTGTGCGCTTCAGCGGCCCACCTGTTCACAACTGACTATATTAAAATAAGAGAATTTCCAATTCAGTTTCTAATGACACTATCAAGTCTTTTTAAAGAAAACAGCTGCTTTATACTTTTTATTGTATTTTCATACAGGCTGTTGATGTTGATCATCCACTCTGCAGATCTCTCCATACTGAATGTAACCCCAAACCATGACTTCTCCTTCACCAAACTTGACTGATCTCTGTGTGAATCTTGGCTCCATGCTGTTTCCAGAAGGTCTTCTGCAGTATTGGTGATGATTGAGATGCAGATCAACAGATGAAAAATCCACCTTCTGACACTTTTCCAAATGTTCAACTAGAAGTCAAGTTATTATGTGTTGCTCTTACAACTGGGATCAACAACAAGACTTTTGTCACATAGTGTACATACATGCACAGACAAACATACACACACACACACACACACACACACACACACACACACACACACACACACACACACACACACATTTACACCTACACTCTCTCTTTCTGATACAACTACATACAGTACATGCACATACTACAACTATTACACAGTGCACATGTCACTCCGCTGCTAGTCCGTTTGCACTGGCTGCCAGTTGCTGCTCGCATCAAATTCAAAACTCTGATGTTTGCCTACAAAGTGACTTCTGGCCTAGCACCTTCTTATCTGCACTCACTTCTGCAGATCTATGTGCCCTCCAGAAACTTGCGTTCTGTGAATGAACGTCGCCTCGTGGTTCCATCCCAAAGAGGAAAAAAATCACTTTCGCGAACGCTCACGCTCAATCTGCCCAGTTGGTGGAATGAACTCCCTAACTGCATCAGAACAGCAGAGTCACTCGCTATTTTCAAGAAACGACTAAAAACTCAACTATTTAGTCTCCACTTCACTTCCTAATCTGCAATTGCCTACTTGAATATCACACTAACTGTAAAAAAAAAAAAAAAAAAAAATTACTAACACTTCCCTTCTTAGACTTTACAGACCTGAAACTTGCCTTTAGTACTTATTCATTGTTGCTCTTAGTTGTGTAAATTGCTTCCTTGTCCTCATTTGTAAGTCGCTTTGGATAAAAGCGTCTGCTAAATGACTAAATGTAAATGTAAATGTAAATGTATTACAAATCAATACAATAATGCACTTTAGGTTTGTGTGATTTTACTGTTTTACATATTTTATATATTTTAAGGTATCCCACTTCGAAATGCTTGACATTAATAGTAGGTTTGGCATGCTGTGCCGGGAGAGAACCACGAGCTCAGATATAATTGAGCTCAAGGCTCCTGCCCGGTCAATAAGCATATAAGAGGATTTGAGATCAGGCAGCTCTTGAGAGCTCCTCTTAGAAAAGGGAGGAAAAGGAGGAGCTGGGGTGGAAGGGGGGATTCTTCTAGAATGAAGATAGAGCAGTAGGGAAAAATTGGTCCATTTATTGCAAGCTTGGATCAATCTGATTGGATTATTGCGAGTGAGTGAATGAATGAATGAATGAATGAATGAATGAATGAATGAATGAATGAATGAATTAATTAATTAATTAATGAAATAGCAAATTATTGAAAGGAGTAAACGAATGCAAGAAAGAAAGAAAGAAAGAAAGAAAGAAAGAAAGAAAGAAAGAAAGAAAGAATGAATGAATTAATGAATGAATGAATGAATTAATGAATGAATGAATGAATGAAATAGCAAATGATTATAAGGAGTGAAAGAATGCATGAAAGAATGAATGAATGAATGAACTGAATAGCAAATGATTAAAAGGAGTGAAAGAATGAACAAGTGAATGAATGAATGAATTAGATACAAAACTAACAAGCAAATAAATACAAAAACAAATCGTTTAACAAAAACAAATCAGTGAATGAATAAATAAATAAAAAACAAGTGAATGAATGAATTAATGAATGAATGAATGAATGAATGAAAAACAATTGAATGAATAAAAAAATGAATGAATGATTCAAATTAGATACAAACAAGTTAATGAATGAATGAATGAAAACAAATAAACGAGTGAGTGAATGAATAAATGATTGAATGAAAAACAAGTGGATGAATGAATGAACAAACAGGTGAAACAAAACAAAAAAACGAGTGAATAAATGAATGAATAAATGAATAAATGAATGAATGAATGAATGAATGAATCAATCAATCAATCAATCAATGAATGAATCAATGAATCAATCAATCAATCAATCAATTACTTAACAAGTGAATAAATGAATGAAGGTACTCACCGTCGGTGTTGCCCTCTCCAGGCGGCTGGTAGAAGGACAGACCCAGAGAGATCAGGGCTGCGATTTCCAGGATGATGAGGGTCACGTCTTGTAACGCTTCCCATACTAACTGTAAAAAAGTTTTTGGCTTCTTTGGAGGTATAAGATTTCGCCCGAAGACTTCTTTTCTTTTATCCAGATCTGTGGCCAACCCTGCCAAACCTGTGGAAAAACAACACAATGACTGATGTTACAACTGGCTCAGACACACAGCTTCACACACGCTCAGTTTAATAGGTTCAGGGGTTCGGGGATGTGGAGTTCAAAAGGTCATCTGTAACCATGGCAACCAGGTGCAATCGCTGACTCTGTGTTAAGTCGGGATTGGCTAGTTAACTCCATAACCTGCAGTAAAAAATGGAGGAATGTGATTTATGTGCTGGAATGTGACCTTTTTTTAATTTTATACGGTTCTTTTTACAGCACAGATTAATAAAGGGACTAAGCCGACAAGAAAATGAATAAATGAATTACCTGTCAGCATAGTGTCCTACAATAAAAGCAAAAAATAAATACAAAAAAAAAAGATTACAAGATCTTAACTGAACTCAAATTTGACTTAAAAACACAACCTACATCAATCATTTATTAATTTTCCTTCGCCTTAGTTCTTTACTTATTAGGTGTCGCCAGAGCGGAATGAACCGCCAACTATTCCAGCATATGTACAACCCAGTACTGGTAAACACCCATACGGATTTAATCTCACACACACTCATACACTATACTCATACATGTACACAATAATTGACTGTATTTAAATGTATAAAGTTTTAGAAGCATGTCATTGTAAAAATTTCACACTGTATTTTGCATACTGTCTTAAAGACCAATTATGTGCCTTTCTACAAGATGTAAGGTAAGTCTCTGATGTCTCTACCGTGTGTGTGTGAAGTTACAGCCCAGAATAGCACACAGATAATGCTTTGTAGCTCTCTGAGACAGACCCTTTAAGGCTTTGATCCCGATTGTGTTGTTTTGGTGAATGTCGCTTTAAATTCAAATGATATTCAAATGAGAGGGCGGAGCTACAAATGCCTGTGTGTCAGCATAGTGGCAGACTCATAAACAGTACTGTGTGAAGTGTCAGAATGTGTATCTCCACATCTATAATCCTCTTAAAGCAGCTCAAACACTCTAATGGCTGATGAACAGACGGCTGCTTCTCACTAAGGGCTGCTGTTTATGCTAATGAGGGAGAGACGGGCGCTAGTGGGCGGGGCTTTCCCCCTCTGATGACACGTATAAAGGGAGAATGTCAATCAAAGTGTGTCTGCAGACTGTTTTCTTGTCGGTTTAGTCCATTTATTAATCCGGGGTCGCCACAGCGGAATGAACCGCCAACTTATCCAGCACATTTTTACGCAGCAGATGCCCTTTCAGCCACAACCCATCTCTGGGAAACATCCACACATACACTACGGACAATTTAGCCTACCCAATTCACCTGTACCGCATGTCTTTGGACTGTGGGGGAAACCGGAGCACCCGGAGGAAACCCACGCGAACGCAGGGAGAACATGCAAACTCCACACAGAAACTCCAACTGAGCTGAGGTTCGAACCAGCGACCTTCTTGCTGTGAGGCGACAACACTACCTACTGTGCCACTGCCTCACCCCTACTGTTTTTATCAAGTCAGATTAATTAATTTAATTCATGTTTAACCATCAGAGTCACACACTCCTGGGTTTAAACCCCTTATAAACGTGATTTTTGCATAATAGATCCCCTTGAAAAACATTATATTTTATTAGAGCCTGCACTCTCTATGCTTTGACATTAAAAGAGATTTGATTTGGGATGTATGAGGCTTCCAGACACAGCAGAGCAGGTTCAGCATTAAACTGACCACAGATCAGCTGCAGTTCTATAAGAGTGATGGCTGAAAGCTCCTCTCTCCTACTGCTTCTCTACAGTCTCTGCAATCTCACTTCTCTTCACTGCAGCAGAAAAAGGCTTTACATCTCTTGCCCACGAATGCAAAATGAGCAGTCGGGTCTCTGCGAGTGAGATCGGGCCTGGTGTCACCGCAGTCTCCAATTACCAGCTGACTCACAGCACAGTTACTCACTCCTGCACACTTACGTACAGCCTGAGGAGCTGCACAGACAGACGCACGTACTGCTCAACTCACTACTACACCGACAATAAAGAAAAATAAAATAATGTCCCTGCGAAATCAGAGTTAAGCTTTTACATGTTAGTATGAGAAAGATCAACACAATCTCACGGCAATTCGTAACTTTTTCATTTAGTGGCTAATTCGTACAAATTCGTACGATCTAATTCGTACATTTTAGTGCGATTTGCATATCCCCCAATGACGGTTGGGTTTAGGGGTGGGGTTAGGTGCCACGCCTCCTTTTTAAAATCGTACAATTTCTTACGACTGAACTCGTACGAATTCGTACGAATTAGCCACTAAACTGCCAAAACGTAAAATACTTACGTTTTCTCGTGAGATCAGGCAGGAATGATAGTCTTAAAGGAGAGCTGTTATGCAAAAATCACCCAGTTGCGTGTCAGCAGTGTGTGAATATATCCAGCCTCTAATGCTAAACATTTACTGGTATGAGATCAGTGTTGGGGAGTAGCTAGTTACATGTAACGGCGTTAGGTAATTTAATTACAAAATAAAAGTAACAGTAATTAAATTAGTTACTTATGAAAACGTTGAGGATTACAAATGGGGTTACATCTGAATATGCTGAATAATATTCATCTGTTGCTTTTCCTGTTTTTGATATGCAGGAAGCTTTATGCTGAGGCCATTTATTATATTTATTTCATTTATTTCATTGCTCATTAACCGAAACTATTGGTTAACACTGTGATAATTGATTTGCTGTCTTTTTTTTTTTTTTTTGTGAAATGTTTTTTGGATAAAGGTATTTTTTCGAGAGGTTGATGTACTGTAATGAAAAAGAAAGTAGGGTTAACCCCCTACTCTTTTCGAAGGACATCCTGGGATTTTTAACGACCACAGAGAGTCGGGACCTCGGTTTAACGTCTCATCCGAAAGACGGCGCTCACTGAGCAGTATAGCGTCCCCGTCACTATACTGGGGCGTTAGGACCCACACAGACCGCAGGTTGGGCGCCCCCTGCTGGCCTCACTAACACCACTTCCGGCAGCAACCTAGCTTTCCCATGTGGTCTCCCATCCAGGTACTGACCAGGCGCAGCCCTGCTTAGCTTCAGTGGGCGACCATGTGAGAGTTGCAGAGAGCGAGCTGCCGGCGATAAACTTGATGATATCTGATGTGCTGTTTTGTTAAGTAATGTTACTGAAAGTAAATGTATTTTGCAAGTAATTGACCATGATATTGTAACGAAAAGGAGAGGTTTAAAACTTGATGTTTGATGTGCTGTTTTCTTGCGAGATTATGTTTTGGAAGGAAAAGGTAATTTTCGAGTAATTGATCATGATATATTGTAGTGTAAATTGTTAAAATATAATGATAATTGATATGATGTTTTCCTATGTAGTAATAGTTTTTGAATGTACGTTTTTTTCGTATGTCTTGCAAATCGTTTTTGAATATGCAGGTAAATGTCTCCTGTATAATCGGTTGTGAGAGTAGAGATAAAGGTAAGATTTGTTATTTTTAATTTTTGGGTAAGTGTCAAATGTAGAAAACTTTTAATGTCAACTGTTAAAAATTTTTGTATTGATGTACACCTGATTAGTGATGGTGGTTGATGCACTTTATCTCTGTGGAGTGAGGTCGGAAATGGGAAGAATGTTTATTGTCATTGCTGGGAAGATTATTGTGTGATTAATGGATAATGAAATGAGAGTGACGGTTTAACTAATTGCACATTGTGATTGACTATGGAATAAAAGGGTGGAGTTGGAGAATTGTGTCACACACTGAGGAAGGCTTTGTGCCGAAACGTCTGTTTGTCTGTTATCACCCGTAAAATGTAAGAAAAAGTACGAATAAAAACAGTATGAAGCAACTGAGTGCGAATCATTACCTTCTT
>NC_141031.1:1302500-1307500 GCF_052040795.2 Danio rerio
TTAAGTATATATATATATATATATATATATATATATATATATATATATATATATATATATATATATATATATATATATATATATATATATATATATATATATATATATCACCACCTGTCCACGACGATGATTACTAGTTTTAAATAAATTATTAAATCATAAAAACATGGTACTGCACAGTCTAAATAAATAAACTGGTTATTTTATTTATTTTACAAAAAAATTGTTAAAAATGTTAAATATTAAGTATATATAAAATATAAGTTATATGCTAATGTGCAAACCTGAATGAAAAAAATCACATCATACTGTACGCTGATAAAGTTTTTGATAAAGGTTTTGACTCAAAAAGCTTTGTATATCTGTGTTATAGCTTATAATTGTTTTATAATCTTTACTAGATAATTATGTCATGAATCAAAAACTATAGAACCATTTTAATCAAAAAGGTTCTTTGCACTCAAAGGGTTCTAAATGGAACCATTTTTTGGGTAAAAGGTTCTACTGGCCAAGTATAGAACCCCAAGGTTCTATATAGAACCTCTAGGAACCTTTTTTTTTTAGAGTGTACATCACAGCTGTCAAACTCAGTTCCTGGAGGGCCGCAGCTCTGCACAGTTTAGTTCCAACCCTAATTAAACACACCTGATCAAACTAATTGAGTCCTTCAGGCTTGTTTGAAACCTACAGGTAAGTGTGTTATAGCAGGGTTGGAACTAAACTGTGCAGGGCTTCGGCCCTCCAGGAATTGAGTTTGACACCCCCTGGTGTACATGATATGTGTGTGTGTGTGCTGGCGCTCACGTGCTGTTTCACGGGCACACGCAAAGCTTGAAGGTAAACAAACAGCGGCTTATCATAAGCATCTTATCGCTGATTATTTACACGGTTGGCATTACGATGAACATATAAACGTGATCTGACTAACATCTAGCAGCTAAATATGTCTGGAAAAATATTCGAAGGCTTTTGTGAAAATATTGTGAATGCGTCTGACTGTTCTGATTGGCTATAGTAGACGTCTTACGTCAGTGTGTTCTAGATGTGCATGCGCTCTTTCCGGCAATCTTCCTTCTGCATTCACACAGCGCAGCATTCCGGCAAATTACCGGTAATGTTACAACTTCTCTTTTCGGAAAATAGCCAGAAGGAATTTACTGGTATTTTCAAAAAGGGCCTGTTCACACATACACACCTTCCGGAAAATCGCCGGTAATTTTCCGGAAAGGTCTGTATGTGTGAAAGGGGCTAGTGTTAACCACTGAGCCATCGTGCCACCCTACAGCAGTACATTATTTCTATAAGAGCTATTCAGAAATGTGCTTTTTTTAACCCAAAGGAGGGGAAAAGGCTCAGCAGAAAAAAAGAAATGAAGTGTTTCTCATGCACACCATGACTACAGTACCGGAGACTAAAATGCGCTGCTGTTTTTGCCGTGGTTTATGGGGAGTTTTGCAGTGTTTGTGATGGAATCAGCAGAGAAGCGGAGCTGACCTCATTACTCACTGAACAAGTGTGAATCTGAGCGCTCTGGGACTCATCACAACGCTGAATATCATATTAATTAGGGTGTAAAACCAGGACACGCACACGCTCGTCATATAGGGGACCATTATAGAGCTTAAACATGGGCAGTTTTGCACTTTGTGAGAGCGCTAGCTCATCTCATCTCCGCTATTAATACAGTACAGCAGTGTGCTGGAATCCTTATGCATTTGCGCTTTCACAAGCAACATTTGCATGCGCTTATGCAGCTGATATGATATTCAGAAATTACCCTTTTAAAAGAGAGAAAGAGAGCGCGAGAGGGCCAACAATATTGCATATCTGAATGCCTGCTGCCTTCACCGCAGTTAAAAATAGATCTCCATGGAAACCCTACACATAAAGCGTTGTGGGTATCGACTGCAGATGGAGAGCTGCAGCACATGGACATCAGCATCAGCATCGCAACACATCTGGACGGCAGAACAAACACACTTCCAGGAACACTAGCGCTGCGTTTGCACGCTGTTATCCGCCCGTTAATAACGTCCTCAGAGTGGAAGCACACACAGAACCATTCTGGAGCATTTCAGATGGAGCTGACTTATTTCAGAACATTCTGTGCAACCTGCTGATACTGTTTAACATTTATATGACCATATACACTCACCGGCCACTTTATTAGGTACACCTGCAAATTTCTAATCAGCCAATCATATGATGGCAGCAGCTCAATGCATTTAGGCATGTAGACATGATCAAGACGATCTGCTGCAGTTCAAACTGAGCATCAGAATGGAGAAGAAAGGGGATTTAAGTGACTTTGAACCTGGCATGGTTAATGCTGCCAGACGGGCTGCTCTGAGTATTTCAGAAACTGCTGATCTGCTGGGGTTTTCATGCACAACCATCTCTAGGCTTTACAGAGAATGCTCCGACAAAGAGGAAATATCCAGTGAGCGGCAGTTCTGTGGGCGCAAATGTCTTGTTGATGAGGACAGAGGTCGGAGGAGAATGGCCAGACTGGTTCCAGCTGATAGAAAGGCAACAGTAACTCAAATAAGCACTCGCTACAACCGAGCTCTGCAGAAGAGCATCTCTGAACACACAACACGGCCAACCTTGAGGCGGATGGGCTACAGCAGCAGAAGAGCACACCGGGTGCCGCTCCTGTCAGCTAAGAACAGGAAACTGAGGCTACAATTCACACAGACTCACCAAAACTGGACAATAGAAGATTGGAGAAACGTTGCTGCTCTGATGAGTCTCCATTTCTGCTGACACATTCAGATGCTCGGGTCAGAATTTGGCCTCAACAACATGAAAGCATGGATCATCCTGCCTTGTATCAGCGGTTCAGGCTGGTGGTGGTGGTGTAATGGTGTGGGGGAGATTTTCTTTGGGTTCATTAGTACCAATTGAGCATCAACGCCACAGCCTACCTGAGTATTGCTGCTGACCATGTCCATCCCTTTATGAGCACAGTGTTTCCATCTTCTGATGGCTACTTCCAGCAGGATAACGCAGCATGTCATAAAGCTCAATCATCTCAGACTGGTTTCTTGAACATGACGATGAGTTCACTGTACTCAAATGGCTTCCACAGTCACCAGAGCTCAATCCAATAGAGCAGCTTTGGGATGTGGTGGAACGGGAGATTGGCATCATGGATGTGCAGCCGACAAATCTGCAGCAACTGTGTGATGCTATCATGACAATATGGAGCAAAATCTCCGAGGAATATTTCTAACACCTTGTTGAATCTACGGCAGGCAGTCTGAAGGCAAAAGGTTTTACTAGTAAGGTGTACCTAATAAAGTGGCCGATGAGTGTATAAACGTATATAATGTACTGTACATGCACCGATTGTTCAGGTTTATCAACAGACTGGAGGGTTTATTCTGCAGCTAACAACCAGCTGGATGTACATTATCCTGATTTTGACATGGCTACTGGCCACAAAACTAAACTCAAAACAGAATAAGAAGCATTTTATTCACGCTGCAGTGTGTTTGCCATGCTCAGGTTGTGGATGTGTCTTGAAATGCTCCAAATGACCGTCCTGCCCTTCAGGCTACAGCATCGTCCACTGCAGCCCTTTATAAGAAAATAATAGCTGGATGCTAAATTAATTTTCTGGCTCGGTACGCTTTAAATGAACACAAACCGGGGGATCTACATCTCTCCTCAACTGGGCAGAGTGTTTCAGTTTGAATTGATTTTGGGTGCAGATATACAGTAGCAGCCTGTAAACACTGGGCTACAAGCTCAGAAAACACGTCATTACACGGGTTAAAGTCGCTGACTAGTTTCACTGGTGTCAAAGTCCAATATAAAACTAGAACCTAAAGTTCATTGATAAACTTTGATGTTGGCTTGAGAAAGCCAACGTAACTGCGCTAGGACTGGGAATGGCAGCTGGCAGAAAGCACGGCGGCGGTTGCTAAGTGGTTGCTAGGCAGTTGCTAAAACGTTTATGGCGTTGTTAGGGGGTTGCTAAGCAGTTGCTAAATGGCAATGCTCGTGTACATGTTTGATCAAATGCTAATACTTAGTAGGCATTTCTAGCATATGTTATTGCATTTAGATAATCATTCACAGCATGTAGCTAATCGTTATTAGCACTTGTTTTCCATTATCATTGTTACCATGCATAGTACACAGGAAGTCCCATTTGCTAGCACGAGTCAAACAAGCCAATGCCCAGGTCCCTACGATGTTCTGATGTAGAGATATTGCTATTTTTAAATGGTTGCTAGGTTATACTGTTTTGTTGCTATGGGGACATTTGACAGGTCAGTGATGATACATCAAAGCTTCTTGGCAATATGAGTGACCTTAATCAACCCCGATGTTTCTATGACAGTCTTTATGAGTGTCAAAAACTGGACTTGAACATGATGTATTCCTGGTGTTGGGTTGCGGCTGGAAGGGCATTCGCTGTGTAAAACAAATGCTGGATAAGTTGGCGGTTCATTCCGTTGTGGCGACCGCTGATTAATAAAGGGACTAAGGGAATGAACATTATGTAAAAATGGCTTGCCGTATTTTTTTGAAAATACAACGCTTAATAAGTGTGATAGTGATACATGCAAATCGGTAAAAATATGGAGTTTAAGTCAAAAATGGCTTGCCATATTTAGAGAAAAATAATGCTTAAAAATTGCTGTAATAATGCTTAAAAAAAGGTCTGATAAACCTTAAAGATATTGCAACAAAATCTAACGCATCTAAATACAGCTTTTGGCCAAATTTGGGGCTTGTATAATTTTTTTATATGCCCGGGTTGTAAAAATGTAATATTTAACATTTTTTTATTAAAAAAACGATAAGTCTAACATAAATCTAGACCGTAACCCCTTGACAGCGCTTTTTGGTATTTCAGAGAGAGTTGACCTGACTGTTGCATCTCGCCAAGTTATTGCCTTTTCTACTCTTCTAGCTAGACGAGCCATTCTTATCAAATGGAAACAGGTGATTCCTCCATCACATGACATGTGGATCCGAGAAATTTT
>NC_141031.1:1310000-1340000 GCF_052040795.2 Danio rerio
GTGTGTGTGTCTTTGTCTAAGCTTGTATGAGTTTGAGTGTGTGTCTGTGTGAAAGTTTGAACGTGTGTGTGTGTGTGTGTGTGTGTGTGTGTGTGTGTCTTTGTCTGAGCGTGTATGAGTTTGAGTGTGTGTCTTTGTGTGAAAGTGTGAACGTGTGTGTGTGTGTGTGTGTCTTTGTCTGAGCGTGTATGAGTTTGAGTGTGTGTCTTTGTGTGAAAGTTTGAACGTGTGTGTGTGTGTGTGTGTGTGTGTGTGTGTGTGTGTGTGTGCGTGTGCGTGTGTGTGTGTGTCTGTGTGTGTGTTTGTGTGTGTGTGTGTATGAGTTTGAGTGTGTGTCTTTGTGTGAAAGTTTGAACGTGTGTGTGTGTGTGTGTGTGTGTGTCTTTGTCTAAGCGTGTATGAGTTTGAGTGTGTGTCTTTGTGTGAAAGTTTGAACGTGTGTGTGTGTGTGTGTGTGTGTCTTTGTCTAAGCGTGTATGAGTTTGAGTGTGTGTCTTTGTGTGAAAGTTTGAACGTGTGTGTGTGTGTGTGTGTGTGTGTGTGTGTGTGTGTGCGCGTGTCTGTGTGTGTGTGTGTGTGTGTGTGTGTGTGTGTGTGTGCGTGTGCGTGTGTGTGTTCGTCTGTGTGTGTGTGTGTGTGTGTATGAGTTTGAGTGTGTGTCTTTGAGTGAAAGTTTGAACGTGTGTATGTGTGTGTGTGTGTGTGTGTGTGTCCATCCTCTCCCAGTGTCTCTCCGGTTGGGATGTCAGTGTCAGGTTTCCGGCGTGGAGCTCAGGTGAATCTCCAACACAAAGCTGCCATTAACATTCTTATGAAAATAATATGAGAAATCAGCCAATAGGAAAGCAGCTTCCACAGCTCCCCCAGTGCTCTCACTGCGGTCAGCAGAAGGCAAACCAGCCTCGCATCCACACAACCTCAGCTCAATGTGAGAGCATTAGTACAGCCTTCATTAAGTCCACAAGTAATCCTAATGTCCGATGTTTATTTTGCCAGCGCATAATGTTAGTCTTAAGGTGAACAGTTATTCTGTGCAAGTTAATCCACTTCCCTCTCTGATGACTCTGACTGGGCCAAATCTGATTAGCCACACCCCTCCAACAATTAGTGAAAGATGAGAGGTGGAGCTCAAAACAAAACCCCGCCCACTAATCAATATTCCACTTCAGCTGGAGATGTGTCAAGTCTGCAGCATCTTCTGGTTTTTACTGACTTGTTAAGTGTTCTGGGCCTACATTTCTGAACTAATAAATGTAATGATACTCTGAAACATGTAGTTGAACATTCATTATAGCATTTTCCCGATGTAGCGCCACGGTATTGGAGCGATGGGTGAGCATTTTAACACCACCGCTGATCACCTTTTTTCAGATGTTAACATCGCAAATCAGCGCCACATTTGAGCTAGCCGTCCAATCACAGAAAAGGATGGGCGGGACAATACCATACCTGTCAATCCGTCAATTTTTTCCCGGGATTCTCACGTAATTTACAATTCTATCCCGCTATCATCCTGTAAAGGTGTTTTAAAACATTTTTCCAGTATTTTCAATCTTTCTATGAAGGGTGGCAATAAACATTAATGAGCCGATCCTCCTAATACGCAACCCATACCGCCGAACCACCAGGAGACTAGGCATGAGACGATAACCACTTTCAAGGAATACCACGGTTTGGAAAATCAACGTTTTAAAACCGCCAAAATGTTCTGCTATACCGTTCCTAAGGTATGTGTAAGATTTTTTTATTTACTTTTTGTCTAAGGACAACATTGATCTGACATCCAATAAGGACGTTGATATTTGGTTGATTTTAGGTTGCATTGGAACATGACTAAAATCCAATCTTAAGCCACCATCTTAGGGTGCTTTCACATCTGTAGTTCGTTTTATTTGGTCCGGACCAAGAGTAATAAATGATCATTGTTGCATTTTCTGCCGTCTTTGGGTCATTTTCACACCACACTGCTGGCTTTGGTCCGAACCAGTTAAAACGAGCCAAAATGCAGTCATCTGACAAAATCCACATCTCTCATTGGCCAGATGTTGTTGAACATATTTTCTAAACTGCATATTGATTGGCCAGAATTCACGTGGTGCGCACTCGAGTACGATTGCTGCATTCACACCTGCCCAAACGAACCGCACCAAAAGGGAAAACGAACTCTAGTGCGATTCAATCGAACTAAATAAGGCAGGTGTGAAAGCACTCTTAAACCGATGTCAAATTGACGGCAAATACTGACATTTATTCGTCAGGTATGGCAACCAAAATCAAACGTCTGATAGACGTCATAGTGGAAACGTCCACACGACGTCAAGCTGTAACATCATTAGATGTTGATTTTCAGTTGATTACTGGCTGGGTGTTGGGTTCTGACGTCAACCAGATTTGCAATTCCAAACAAAATGCAACGTTCCCACGACGTTGGGGTACAACGTCAATTTGACGTCATGTTGACATCCTGTGCCTGCTGGGATGCTTAGTGTATGAGTGTGTGTGAGATTGTGAGAGTGTATGGGTGTTTCCCAGTACTGAGTTGCAGCTGGAAGGGCATCTGCTGTGTAAACATATACTGGAATAGCTGGCGGTTCATTCTGCAGTGGCGACCCCTCATTAATTAAGGGACTAAGCCAAAGGAAATCAATGAATGAACATTGGGTTTGTCCATATTTGACCCATTACGTTAAAACAGTCCGAATTTTTCGAGTGTCGAGAAGATCTTGAACTGAATGAACAGTGTCTGTCTGCGTCCAAAATCTCCTACTACATTTGAATTGACTACACGACCATCAGAAACGTATGTTCTATACAGTATGAATGTAACTGCACCATAGGATAGTGTAGTGTCCATCTGATAAGCACTTCAGAATCCTGCCGGAAGTAATAGGAAATACTACTCAGTTCACATACTGTTTTTAGCGTACTATATAATATGGAAGTATACAGTATGATTTCAGACGCACCCATTAAAGTCCATTAGTCTGAAATCTAACTATCATACAGATCTGAGAACAGCAGCGCAATCACACCGAGGTGACTCACAACCCTGAGTTTGTTACCATGAAACACTGAATGACACACACTCAACACATTGAATGACACACGCAGCAATGTGCATATCCAACACTCTCATGATGATGATGATGATGATGATCGTGTGCCAGCTCTATCATCAGGATATGCAATACCTAAACACGTTTAAAAAGACAGTTCAACCAAAAATGAACATTTACACTCCCTTTACTCACACTCAAGCGATTGGAAATGCTAATGAGTTTCATAATGAGCACAAAACAAGATATTCTAAAGAAGAAAGCTGGAAATAAGCAGCCACTGACCTCCATAGTAAAAAACAATTCTCATGGATGTTGATGTTTTTCCAGCATGCTTCAGAAAGAAACTCAAGCAGATTTTGAACAAGATGAGCAAATGTGGCATGATGTTGTCAGTCGTGCGACTAGCACCGCGTTCACCATCGATAAAGAGCATGCATTCACTAAGATTAAACTAATATTGCAGCTCATAAAAATACCCTTATTGCTAATAAGATGATGTATGCAAATAATAAGTTATATATCAATATCATCTGTGCAATATCAGACAGCACCCGTGAGAAAAGCAGTATTCATATCAAGCAGTGCGTGAGGGTCGGTGGGCGCATGCAGATTTTTTTTTTTTTTTTTTTTTTTTTAGAGTTGCTTGGTTTTTTGATTAGTGTTGCTTTCAAATGCAATAAATTCAATAATATAACATTTGTAGTACCGATGCTCATCATTTTTGGTGGGAGCACCTAAATGTTGGCTGGTGCACCTAATTTTTGAAGTAAGGAGCATCGGTGCTACCATGCAAAAAGGTTCATTTTGAGCCTTGTAACATCACTTTGGAAATACTATAGGCTCATTTTGTCTTCATCTGTACATAGACACCAACAAAAAGATTAATGGCAATATACAGTTGACAGCAGAAGTTTACATACACCGTTATCAAAAGGCACATGACCATAGCCATTAAAAAAGTCAGATGGTAATGTGACTGAACTTCTTCTCTTTTAGGTAGGTCAGGATTATCACATTAGTTTCTGTTCTGTTTAATAGCAGAATAACGACAGAGATGTTGTTTGAGAAATTTTCTTGAAAGTCAAGTTTACACACAATAAGATTATTCTGCCTCTGAAAATGCTCAGATGATGGTGTCAAGGTTTTGGAAGCTTCTGATTGGCTCCATTTGAGGCACAACTGTAGATCAGTATTGAAGGAAAAGCTCAAACACACTGCTTCCTTGTGTGACAGCATGGGGAAATCAACAAGCCAGAATCAACAACAAAGCCAGATTACCATTAGCTGAATGACACTGGGAGAAAGACTCATGTGTGGAGACATGTCCTGTGCTCTGATGGAGCTAAGATTGAACTGTTTGGCCATAATGAGCAGTGTTACATTTGGAGGACAAAGGGGAAAGCGCACAAGCCTAGGAACACCATCCCAACTGTGCAGTATGGGGGCGGCAGCATCATGTTGTGGGGCTGTTTTGCTGCAGGAGGGACTGGTCCACTTCACAGCAGAGATGGCATCATGAAGAAAGAACATTATGGAGAAATACTGAAGCAACATCTCAACACATCAGCCAGGACATTACAACTTGCCCACAAATGGCTCTTCCAAACAGACCATGACCCTAAGCACACTGCCAAATTAGTTAAAATGTGCTTTAAAGACAACAGAGTGAATGTTTTGGAGTGGCCATCACAAAGCCCTGATCTCAATCCTGTAGAAAATGCGTGGGGAGAGTTAAAAAAGCTTGTGCGAGCAAGACAGCCTACAAATCTGACTCAGTTACACCAATTCTGTCAGGAGGAATGAGCCACAATTCCTGCAAACTATTGTGAGAGGCTTGTGGAAGGAGACCCAAAACATCTGATCAAAGTTATACAGTTTAAAAGCAAAACTAAAAAATACCAAGGAAATGTGTGTAAACTTCTGACTGTCTAGAAATTAATAAAAAAAACTTCTCTCATTATTCTGGCATTTAGCAAATGTAAATCATTTAGGAAATCCTAACAGACCTAAAATAATAAATGTTTAGTGTCATTTACCATCAGACATTAAAAAAATGGTTATGTTCCTTTTTTTTTGTGTACATAAAATCTGATTTCAACTGTAAGTAATTGTGAGAAATGTGTGGGTTTGCTGTATTTCTGCATTGAGGAGCAGTTGTTGCGGTCACAGTAAACAGTCCAGAATGTGTGCTCATATACGTCTCTACGGCTTTGCTGAAATGTGCCAACATCAAAGCTCTCGCTGACACAGCATCAAACCACAGGTCACGACACACACACAAACACACACACAGGTGTAAAAATAGATGCAAAGGTCAAGAGGGTAAGCAAGACAGTGACAAAATGAAAAAGCAGAACATCAGCGAGTGACCTGGCCGTGGATAGCGGTGTCGTGCAGACATCCGACTTGACAGATGTGCGACTGGAGACAGACGGCACATTTCAGCAGTGGACGCACACCTGCCCGACCCACTTCAACAGGAGCGGTCCATTAGTGTGACCATGAACACACCGAGACTCTATTGGGGATTGTATTTCATTCATTCATTTGCATTCCTTCAGCTTAGTCCCTTATTTATCAGGGGTCGCCACAGAGGAATGAACCGCCAACTATTCCAGCATATGTTTTTCACAGCGGATGCCCTTCCAGCTGCAACCCAGTACTGGGAAACACCCACTCATTCACACACACACACACACAAAAACACACACACTTACTGTGTGAACCGCATTACCTGGGCAAACGAGACAGGTTCTGAAACAAAAGTCTAGGTGTGAAAGCACCCTTAGAAATAAAGGTACAAACCTCTCACTGGGTCAGTACCTTTTTTAAAAGATTTGTGTTCATATCAGGTTGACATTGGTACTCTTAAGTGGACACTTTTGTATTGTTAATTTTGGATAAATAGATAAGCAATGTTTTTGACGTCCCCTTATGCTGCGTTCACACCAGCCGCGTCAAGCGCGAGTGATTTACATGTTGAGTCAATGTAAACCCGCGAATAGACATCCTGCGGCGCAATACGCGCGAATGGCACGAATGGCGCGGAGCGAATGACGCGAATGGCGCGGTGCAAATAGCGCGATACGAATTGAGTGTTTGCGCGTTTGACGCGCTTAACGAGCATTTCGCGCGAATCTCTTGAGTGCGAAAATCTGAACTTCAGCGGACATTCGCACCGCGTTAACCAATCAGAAGCTTGCTCTTGTAGGGGCGTGATTGTGACGTAGAACCTGTAGAAGGTGTCCCGGGGGAAATCCTCCAGGCGACACCGACAACAAGTCATCAAACTGGGCTTGGCTCGGTCAGAGGCACCGCTGAAAGTCTCCGTCATCCAGGTTCAGTTTCTGGAGGAGTTTATGAGCTCACAGAGCTGGATGCACCTCTGAAAAGATGCAGTGGACTCATACAGGACCGTAAACGTATCGACGCTGTTTTTCAGTCTCCATAAAGCACATTAACACTGTTATTTTCCTTAATAAAATCCATGTTCGCCATTTAGCTATGAAGCTAGAGTCACCGGGCAGACAGAAGCCCTGCCCATCACGCGAATCCATGTCTGTTCTGAAGTGAATTTGACACGCGATTGAAGCGGATTTGACGGGCGAATGGAGCGGGGGTTGAAGCGAGTAAACTCAAATGTTCACTCGGCTATTTACGCGCGAATATTTATCCGCGCGTTCCGCGTCTGGTGTGAACACAGCATCATACTCCAGTTTCATCTCAAATCTTTTCACCAATCAAATGCTCTCTAGTATCTGATAAGCCCCACCCCTTTCAAGACTAAAAACAAAATGCTATTGGCTGTTAATTAAAAGAGGGAGGGGCTACAATATGTTCCGCTCTGTCTTCATGTTTCAGATCAAATCACGTCACACAACATTGAACACTTCACGGGACCTTTCTGGTGCATATGTGGACTTGATGGGTACTAATGTACATATTGATAGGAGCCACCCCAGTGACCTGTAAGTACACCCACTGATGAAATAAACTGCGTGTGAAGAGCGTGAAACCAGCCCAATCGCATCTGCAATCAGTGTGACGTGTGCCCCATTGCTACGGTCAACACGACCCGGTCGCATCTGTAACGGTAATCAGAAATCCAAACACAACAAGTGCTTGTTGCATTTCAGCAGCTGAGTTACATCTACTGATATAAGTTACCACTTAATATTCATGAGCCGGGCTGATAAGGATTAAGCTGTATCCACACCCCTTTTCAGATGGCCCTGACACCCCCGGATCACGTTACACGTCGCACGCTTTTCTGTGCCACCGACTCAAACTACACCCTCAAGGTCACCCGTTCACCAGCATCTGTCTCCTGGAAGAGGAGAAATGTGGCCCGCTCTCTTATTTATAATCTGTCCTCTGAGGGAAATGCTTTCTCCTTTTAAGAATGGCTGCTGGAATCAGGGCAGCTCTACTGTCCTTATTAGAGGAGATTGTACTCCTTCACAGCAATTCCTGACGGGATAGGAGACTAAATAGGATATGTCAGAGGGGAATGAGAACACGGACTGGCGGTCTAGATTAGTGTGCTGATCAAGGGCGCAGCCTAGCGAAGGTGGGACAGCGCTTAAGTAGCCATGTGACGCGGTCTCCAACAGCCTCTGTCATTGCTCCAGAAGCGAATAGTGTTGGGGGAACGGTGGCTGCGGATGCTTCATGGATTTGCTGTGGTTGTCTTGTGTTTTGGGATGTTTTGCCAACTCGCTGTGACCTTCAGCGCTTCTAATGCTTTAAATGCGGCATTGGATTACATGGAGTGGCTCCCAAAGTGCACATCGTTCTGTTACTTTCCATTGTAAATGCAGTAAAATTAGCCTATTAGCTGCATATGCTGATATTCAATGATTCAATATCTATTCGCAAAGTAAGGCAAGTCATTTCACTCTTTGAAACGCCTCTTGGGTAGTATGCCCGCGCATTCTGTTTAAATGGGGAAACATCAAATTCCTCAAAACTACTAACCAAGCTTACGATTTAAATTCCACATTACGAATAACCAATAAAATTAAACAACAACCGTCTATTTAGTTTCATTTCTAAATGTTCTTATCGCACAAAATCTGCAGAAACTCACGTCTGGTCTGAGCCCCTCCCTGGAGAATTGTCATTCGATCATAGCGATTGCTGATTGGCTCCTGTACTAAAAGGGGGGCTTTATTCGAAAATATAGTGATCGCTGATTGGCTCATATACTAGAAGGCGGGCTTTATTCGCCATATAGTGATCGCTGATTGGCTCATATACTAGAAGGCGGGCTTTATTCGCCATATAGTGATCGCTGATTGGCTCTTGTACTAGAAGGCGGGCTTTATTCACCATATAGAGATTGCTGATTGGCTCCTGGACTAGAAGGCGGGCTTTATTCACCATATAGTGATCGGTGATTGGCTCTTGTACTAGAAGGCGGACTTTATTCACCATATAGAGATTGCTGATTGGCTCCTGTACTAGAAGGCGGGCTTTATTCACCATATAGTGATCGGTGATTGGCTCTTGTACTAGAAGGCGGGCTTTATTCACCATATAGAGATTGCTGATTGGCTCCTGTACTAGAAGGCGGGCTTTATTCACCATATAGTGATCACTGATTGGCTAATGTACTAGAAGGCGGGCTTTATTCACCATACAGTGATCGCTGATTGGCTAATGTACTAGAAGGCGGGCTTTATTCACCATATAGTGATCGCTGATCGGCTCCTGTACTAGAAGGCGGGCTTTATTTAGCATATAGTGATCGTTGATTGGCTCCTGTACTAGAAGGCGGGCTTTATTCAACATATAGTGATCACTGATTGGCTCCTGTACTAGAAGCCGGGCTTTATTCAACATATAGTGATCGCTGATTGGCTCCTGTACTAGAAGGCCGGCTTTGTTCGCCATATAGTGATCGCTAATTGGCTCCTGTACTAGAATGCGGGCTTTATTCACCATATAGTGATCGCTGATTGGCTCCTGTACTAGAAGGCGGCCTTTATTCGCCATATAGTGATCGCTGATTGGCTCCTGTACTAGAAGGCGGCCTTTATTCGCCATATAGTGATCGCTGATTGGCTCCTGTACTAGAAGGCAGGCTTTATTCACCATATAGTGATTGCTGATTGGCTCCTGTACTAGAAGGCAGGCTTTATTCACCATTTAGTGATCGCTGATTGGCTCCTGGACTAGAAGGCGGGCTTTATTCACCATATAGTGATCGCTGATTGGCTCCTGGACTAGAAGGCGGGCTTTATTCGCCATATAGTGATCGCTGATTGGCTCCTGGACTAGAAGGCGGGCTTTATTCGCAATATAGTGATCGCTGATTGGCTCCTGTCTTAGAAGGCGGGCTTTATTCGTCATATAGTGATCGCTGATTGGCTCCTTTCTTAGAAGGCGGGCTTTACTCGCAATATAGTGATCGCTGATTGGCTCCTGTACTAGAAGGCGGGGCTTCTTTCACCATATTGACAGTTACACTTTTCCCCAATCAAAAGTATACGAGTGGCATGTCTTATGTATTCTAGAGTCTTTGCTATCGGTCTCTCTTTCGAGTTATCCGGAGCTGTATGACTTTACAAATCTTGAATATCGCAATATTAATAAAAAGCATACTTCTCTCCCTCATTTGGTTTTAAACCTTTATGGTTTCTTTCTTCTGTTAAACACAATGAAGAAGATTGCTGGCAGCCATTGACAATATTTTCAATATTTATGCAAATCTTGACTTTTCCATTAAGCAGTTTTAATTCCAAAACGGGCATAAAAATCAGCATTGATGACTGAGTTGAAATTTTTAGATAACTATTCCTTTAGGCGGCAAGGTTAAATAAAGGTCCCCCATCTGTGCTTTTAATACACCTCAGTTGCGCCGAGCCAAGATATTTCACCTCTCAATTCATTAGGAATTAGTCAGGAGACACATCAGGGTGTGAGAAACGTGAGCGCGGAGATTAGCCAGACAGTCTAACTGTTGGTTACTTTTAAACAGGCTAATTCGGGTAAGGATGTGCACTGCGTGGAAGTGAGATGGCCCATCAGACTGAAATAGAAATGAGAACAGAGGAAGGCATGGGGGAGGACAGTCACGGTGAGCGAACACACACTTCTGGCCGACTCGCAGCTGGTGCAAGGGCACAGCACACCGACACCATTAGCATACAATAGCTGCTCCGCATTGCCCACCTCTACGCCAAACTGTGCACTGCAGCTACGACAGAAACGTCCTTCCACTGTCTGAACACATGGACTTAGTCATTCATTCCTGTCCCGTACAGCGCGCAGGGTAAAAATAGGAGCCCTTTCCCTGTCCTTCATAGACTCTTATTAATTCTCACTACCCTGAGCTGCTAGCTTTCAGGAGGCTATGGCATCCATCCTGACTACAGCATAGCGGTAAATCTATGCGAAATTGAAAAAAACTGACCTTGTGATATTTAGTTTTTATGTGATATGATTTAAATAACTCTATTTGAGAAGAATAGATGTGATCCGCATTACATTTAATCAACAAAATACAAGTGAATACAACAGGACAAAGCTTTTATCGAGGTCAATCATTCATTTTCTTTTCGGCTTAAACCTTTTATTAATCCCAGAGTCGCCACAGCGGAATGAACCGCCAACTTATCCAGCATATGTTCAATGCAGCGGATGCCCTTCCAGTTGCAACCCATCACTGGGAAACATTCATAGACACTCATTCACACACTCATACACTACGGCCCCTATAGCACATGTGTTTGGACTTTAGGGGAGACCAGAGAACCTAAAGGAAACACAAACTGACCCAGCTAGTACTCAAACCAGCAACCTTCTTGCTGTGAGGCCACAGTGCTAACCACTGAGCCACCATGCCACATAATTTACCCTATTAATAAACTATTAACTAAGACTTTTAGCTCAATAAACTACTCAATCACACTCGCTACTGACAATTTAGCTTACTCAATTCACATACACCACATGCTTTTTGAACTTGTGTGGGAGCACCCGGAGGAAACCCACGCCAACACGGGGAGAACATGCAAACTCCACACAGAAATGACCCAGCTGGGAAGCGAACCAGCAACCTTCTTGCTATGAGGCGATTGTGCCACTGTGCCACAAGTCTCATACATCAGTCTTCTTTTCTGATCTTTCCTTTAACAAACGAATGAATCGCCCACTGTAAGCGTGTAGACTGCTGAATCAATTCTTTCCCCTCACACTTCCAACAATATCCAGGTAAGCACACTGTCCTCTTGACTCATGATGACTTCAGGATCTGTTTGCTGCTGTGTTAGTGGGCAAGGCGCAGGTTTAAACCCTTTCTTTCTAAAAAAAAGATGAAATCATAACCCGTGCTTTAATCTCCTCTCGGTTAGACTACTGCAACTCTTTGTACATTGGCCTACCTCAGTCACTCTCTCGGCTACAGTTGGTCCAAAATGCAGCCGCCAGATTAATAACAGGAACTAAGAGAAAAGATCACATCTCACCTGTCCTCGCCTCATTGCACTAAAATTCTTCTTTTCACTTATAAAGCTTTGCACAATTCTGCCCCGGCCTATGTCAGTAAGCTTATTAGGCCATATACAGCTTCTAGACCGTTAAGATCCCATGACCAGTTCCTTTTGTCTGTCCCTCGGTCTCGCTGCAAGTCAAAAGGTGATCGAGCTTTTAGTTTTGCGGCCCAAGGCTCTGGAACAGTCTCCCTCTGAACATCAGAATCTCTCCTTCTTTGGATGCTTTTAAATCTAACTTAAAGACTTGTTTTTACTCTCTTGCCTTTGACTGATGCATGCATGTTATTTTTTATTATTTGTATTTTAATATTACTTTTAAATATATTTCTTTGTATTTTTAATACTAGTGTTTTTTAGTTTTATTTTATTGTAAAGCACTTTGGATCAACTACGGTTGTGTAAAATTGTGCTCTATAAATAAAGTTTGCCTTTGCCTGTGCCTACATTTTTCATGGGTTGCGCGCGCAACAATTATGTTTTGTAGTCACGTCACAGCGAAACAGCTAAAGACAACCCGGGCTCATTGTGGAAACGTAGCCAAGCGGACGTTTCTGCGGACCGCGTTTTACATCCCGGGAGGTATTTATTCGAGCGATTTTTTTTTTCGCTGATCCGCGAGAGGCCGCTGTGTGCGCTTTTTCGCGTTCGGGAGCGCGCTGCGTTCACGCTCGCGCTGTTCTCGCGCGAAAAGCCGCCGGATCGGGAAAAAAAAAAAAGCAAAAGCCTCCGTCTTCGATTTCGACCGCGTTTTTGGATCCCGCCGTGTTCTCGCCCTTATTTTCCGGATTCCGTTTTTCGTCTTACCTGATTTGCGGAACCCGCCATTCCCCAGACTCGATCCCGGCCGTCGTCCACCGCGGCTGGCTCCGGCTCGTCCTCCTCCGGGGCCTCCGTCGGCCGGTGAGCGCGAAGAGGAGGGGCGGAGCGGCGCCACACCGCCCCGCAGCGTTCGCTCGAAAAAAACCAAACGCGGCCTTACGTACCTCCGGCCACGTAAATCGCGGTCTCCAGAAACGTCCGCGGGGCTACGTTTCCAGAATGAGCTTGGGTTGGCTAAAGACTCGTTATGAAGACGATTCATTCTAACCACTATGAGTCAACTCTTTTTTTTTTTAGATGAACCAATAGTTATAAAAACTGTCCACTTTCAGATTCAAGCCTTAGCTGGATATTTCACTTTACTTAGAGCTGTTACACACTACATGGGCGCTCATTTTCGAAAACCCACAACAGGGGCTCTTTAAAATCACCAAAATGTTCTGTTATACCGTTCCTACAGTATATGTACGATTTTTTAATGTTTGTTTGTCTGTTTGTTTGTTTGTTTGTTTGTTTGTTTGTTTGTTTGTTTGTTTGTTTGTTTGTTTTTAGGACAGCAGTATCTCCAGCAGAAAAGATAACCAAATATAACATTTTAAATAGTAAAGAAATCTGTTTTTTAAAATCATTGCTGGATAAGTTGGCGGTTCATTCCGCTGTGGCGACCCCGGATTAATAAAGGGACTAAGCAGACAAGAAAATGCATGATAACACTAACAATCTGAGCTAGCAAAATAAACATTATAAATTTTGATTTGAGGCGGACTTTAAATTCGCTTGAAATAGTCCGATTTCGCAGTCAGATCTTAAAAGAAATCTTTCACTCTACAGCTTTGCATGTGTTCTGAACTGTGATTTCTGATTAATTACAATCTCAAATCCACAATGCAGATCCCGCAGTGTAACTATTGCAGATTCAATGCTGAAACCATCTATCACGCAGCCCTAGCGGCAGCATTATCTGACTTAAAGGAGATGCTTTCTGCTTTTTTTTTGGGAGGTCGCCAGGCTCCTCCATCCCTCACTCGGCTCCATCTGCCAGGAACTCTCTCTGTGAGAGTGGCCAACACCCACAGCTCTGAGAAAAGTGGGCGCTCCGGCAGCTCAATAATACCCACATGATATGCCGTAGCCTACAGGAGGATCCAGCAGCCTCGCTTCATCCTTAGAGTGCACTTTCTTTATTTAGCAGAAAGGCTCTGACTTCCCTCCATCAGCCCGGCTTCAGCATCGACTGATTATGCTAAGGTAAGCATAGATTAAAGGCAAGCGTATTGACTGGGGAGCTCGAAGAAATCGAAGAGGGATAAAGTTACACATTAGTCTTCAGTGTGTGTGCTCCACGTTTAAAAGCTTCCCACCGTACTGGAGAACGCTCACTTTTTCTTCTGTCAAATTTGCCCAAGTGCTGTTTTTTCCAACCCATTTTTAAACATTAACAACTCATTTCTAATAACGATTTCTGTTTGTCTTTGCCATAGTACCTATTTGGTAACACTTTATAATAACTACACATTAAATCATTTATTAAGCATTAGCAAATAGTGAATTTGTTATCTGTTAAGCATTAACTCTACATTAATAAACGTTAGTAAGCAGTTTATAACTGCAGCTGCAAATGCTCTATTCTTGACTTATAAGCACCTATATAATGTGGTTAATGATTGTATTTTCATACTTAGTTGATGATTTATTTTTCATTACTAAATTAAGTATCGAATTATTTACAAACTGTTTGTTATTAAGAGTAGTTGAGGGTTTCTAGGATCATTCAGAATGAGTTAGTAAATGATTAATAAACTATTGAAATCAACATTTATATATCTTATTATTCAGGCATATATTAATGGTTACTATACATGTTAATAAATGCTTTATTAACTCAACATTATGCAGTTTTGTGACCTAATCTAAAGTGAGGACTATTCATGCTTTATAAATCCCTTATAAATGACAAATAAAGGCTCAGTTAAATTCTAAACAGAAAAAAAGACATTAATCATTTCTCTTCATTTAAAGATACACAAATGAAACTGGACTTCAAATGAAAAATAAATATTTGCAACCTGATCTAAAACAGAATCACTGTAGAGTTTAAACATTGCATCTTATTATAATGTTAAATTATTATATTGTTATTGTTTTATTCAGTTGGATGTCATATTTTGACACTCCTGTTATTTTGCAATGTTTAAACTTTACAGTAATTTTACTTTTTAGAAAGATTGCACAGATTTTCGTTCATTTGATACTGGACCTTTAATAGTCATTTATAAGGGATTTATAAAGCATGAATAGTCCTCACTTTAGATTAGGTCACAAACCTGCATGAAGTTCAGTTAATAAAGCATTTACTAACATATTAGTTAACTATTACTATATGCCTGTATAATAAGACATATAAATGTTGATTTCAATAGTTTATTAATCATTTACTAACTCATTCTGAGTGATCCTGAAAACCCTCAACAAATCTTAAATACAAACAGTTTGTAAATAATTCGATACTTAATTTAGTAATGAAAATAAATCATTAACAGAGTATGAAAATACAATCATTAAACACATTATATAGGTGCTTATAAGTCAAGAATGTGGCATTTGCAGCTGCAGTTATAAACTGCTTACTAACACTTATTAATGTAGAGTTAATGCTTAACGGATAATGAATTCACTATTTGCTAATGCTTAATAAATGATTTATAGTGTGTAGTTATTATAAAGTGTTACCCATATTTTACTAATTATTTTGCAAATGTAGACTTAAAGCACAATTTAAAGGCTTAATTAGGCTGACTAGGCATGTTAGGGTAATTAGGCAAGTCATTGGACTACAGTGGTTTGTTCTGTATAATCAAAAAATAATAATTGCATTATTAAATAAGGGGGCTAATAATATTGACCACAGCAGATTTTTTAAAAATCTATATTTGTTTTATTTCATCCAAACTAAAGGAAATAAGACGTTCTCCAGAAGAGAAATATAATAGGAAACACTGTGAAAAATGCTATTGCTCTGTTAAACAATTAGAAAATAATTAAGGTTAAGGAAGGGACCGTCTTTAATAAATAACACAATTTAAAAATGTCTGACATGTTTACTGTTACAAAATATTTTAATTGTTTATCAAAATAAGACATATTGGCTGCTTCCAAAATCGCCTACTACTGAGTAGGTACTGCATATGAATTTACTACTCAACCATTAGAAAAGTACACTCTTTACAGTATGAATGTGAGCAGTATGAATGGAGCTCGGACGTACTACGTATGTCATTTTGTCATCATCATGTGACCTAATTCACTCGCATTCATTAATTATCTCTCGGTGTATCATGGAATAGCATTGCGTCCATCGGATAAGCACTTCAGAATCTCGCCGGAAGTAGTACACTGTAAATAATAATAATAATTATTATTATTAATTATTAATAATAATAAACAGAAAATATGCTTAAAATTTTTACAGTAATTTTTTGTCATTTAAAATTATATTTAAAACTTAGTAAAATGACAACCAATCTCTCTAAATTAACCGTTTGACTTTCATTTTAGGTATTTTATTATTAAGGACAAATTACTGACATTTGTGTTTTTTTATACAGGGAAATTACAGTATTATTTATACAGTATTTTTTTCTGTTATTTTAAATTATATTCAAAAGTTCGTAAAAATTACAAACATTATCTGTAAATTAACCGTTATTTTATGTACTATACAAGTAATGACAAATTACAGCAATTTGTCTGTTTTTTACTAAAAAATGTAAGCATTATTTACAGTGTTTTTCCTGTTTTAAGTACATTTAAAATTACGTAAAATTAAAGTCATAAATTGTAATCACTTGCTCTGTAAAAAAAATAAAAAATAAATCGTAAAAAAAAGGTCAAATGACTTGTAACTACGGCTGCCAAACAAAAACCATAAAATTAAGGTAAAATTTCTTTGTTGAAAAAAAAGTGCAAAAAATAATAAATCTACAGATATTTTCATTCAAATATTTACAGAAAAACACTGTTATTTTACAGACTTTTCCTAGATTATTACTATCAAATCCATTTAATTGTTTTTTAAAGTGTAGGTCATCATGAATCCATGAATTTGGTCATACTACTCGGCTCGCCTAATGTTGTTAGCTTACTATATAGTGTGAAAGTATGTGATTTAGGATGCAGCCATTGTGTTCAAAGCGGATTAAAGTTCTCGTTTTTTACCCAGACGTTTAAAAAGAATATATTTTATAGTGAAATCATTTTATAATTACAACACCGTTATATTTTGATCCAAGGTTGTCATACTGTTGGAAACTTATACCGTCCCATGCTCAGGTTAGGATTATTTTGTCTTTAACTGTATATACAAGAGGTGTCCAAACTCGATCCTGGAGGGCCGGTGTCCTGTAGATTTTAGCTCCAACTTGCCTCAACACACCTGCAAGGATGTTTCTAGAAAGCCTAGTAAGAGCTTGATTAGCCAGCCCAGGTGTGTCTGATTGGGATTGGAACTAAACTAGGCAGGACACCGACCCTCCAGGACTGAGATGGGGCCCTGGTATATACTAATATATGGCAGTCAAATAGTCAGTTCTGGACAAACTATGGTTCAAGACAACAGGGTTGATCAGATAAATGACCAGGCAATTGTTAAAGCTCTGTAAAAGCAGGTGGATCATCTTGGGTAGCTAGTGGGGGACTTGTACCAGCTTAGGTTTAGCTTAGGTATGTCCTGTCACCAGTTGTATAAATCACTATGTTAAGAACAAGACATTATAAAAAAAAAATGTTGGGTTGATATAACCCAATGCTGGGTAAAATATGGACAAATCCAATCACTGGGTTACAAAGTTTCATTAAAATTGAATTGAAAATATGAACCCAATGCTTCGGTTTCTGCCACAGTCTGAAGACATGCGCTATAAGTGAATTGAATAAGCTAAAGGGCATCCGCTGTGTAAAACACATGCTGGATAAGTTGGCGGTTCATTCTGCTGTGGCGCACCAGATTAATAAAGGGACTAAGCCAAAAAGAAAATGAATGAATGAAAGAAATGAACCAGACATGGGGTTTGTCCATATCTGAACCCACGTTGGGTTACAGCGGCCCATCATTTCTTTAGAGTTTAACTAGTTACTATTCATGAACAGTAAGATAATGATTACCTATAACAGGGCTCACAGGGAATCAGCGCACACAGAAATCCGCAGATTGTTAGCCCATCATTGAGTCTATTTATTTGCTTGTGTAAATGTGTGTACATTTATATTTATTCAGGTTTTAATTGATTTCAGTAATGTTACTGACTAATATAAAAATGTTCATTTGATTTATTTACAATTCGAGTCATATTTTCTGTCTTTTAGTAGATCTATTATATGACAGACTTTACATAATAAGTGGATCTAGATGGATTTGCATTGTAGACATTAAATAAGTTTAAAAGCTCTTATTTTGTATTTCAGTTTAGTTTCCTTTAGTTTTTAGTTTCGATACCTCCAAAATAATTCTGCATGAATCCCCAGATATTTTCCAAAATTCAGAAATAGCAAAAAAAAATGTCTGCAGATTCTACCTCTAACTAACCGCTAGTTAAACTGTACCAGCTTAGGTTGATGTGTGTGACCAGATGCATGTTAAGAACGAGACATTCTAACAATTGTTGGGTTGATATAACTTAATGCTGGGTTAAATATGGATAAAACCAACCATTGGGTTAAAAAGTGTAATTGCAATTTAATTGAAAAAATGAACTCAACATCAGGTTTCATTCAGGATTCATAAACTAATTTCGAGAGGATCACATGCTTATGATTTATCACGGCTGGTCCCGTATTTTGCTAATCACTATCTTTCAATCATATGAGCCCTAAGCTACTATAAGAACCGCAGTTTTCAGTTCACTTTATCTTCGTTTGGAAGAAACCCCCCTCCTCCCCTATTCTCCTCCTTTACTTCTGATTGGGCGGCACGGCGGCCCAGTGATTAGCACTGTGAGCCCCACAGCAAGAACACTGATCCCATGGTCCCATACGGCCGGTGAGTGTTTCTGTGAGGAGTTTGTATGTTCTCCCCGTGTCCGCGTGGGTTTTCCCCGGGTTTTCCGGTTTCCTCCCACCATTCAAAGACATTCAACACGTATAACAATCAAGCATTTGTCTAACCCCTCTGCTCCTTTAGCTACCGCAGTCAGGGAGTTCTGAGATCCACCGAGCTCAGGCTCCCCTCTCGCTCTGCCTACGGGAGGAAGCCCCGGGCTCGAGGATCCCTTGAGCTCGGGGCTCTCTCCCGGGACAGCATGCCAAACAAGCTTTTATAAATCATCAGCTAAGTGTAAACTCTTGAACTAGAGGTTAGTTAGGGGTCATTAATATGTCGGTCTTCCTGAAATGTAAGATGATAACTAACATCTAGTTAATCTGTACCAGCTTAGGTTGATGTGTCCTGTGACCAGTTGCATGTTAAAGAACAAGACAATCTAAAAAAATGGTGGGTTGATATAAGTCAATGCTGGGTAAACTATGGACGAAACAAACCATTGGGTTAAAAATGGCCATTTAAATATAACTGAATTAAATGAACCCAACATCGAGTTTGTCCATATCTGAACTAGAGCTGCACGATACATCGTCTCAGCATCGAAGTCGTGTGATGCAAAGCAAAAAAAAATAATAATAATTATATATATATATATATATATATATATATATATATATATATATATATATATATATATATATATATATATATATATATATATATATAACTGCTATATTATTTTATTTATTGTAAAGTTAATTGTTGGTAATTATTAAAACAAGTTTATCTTATCCACAATTTCTTTGTTTTATAACATGTTTATTTTTTTAAACCATTCGGGGGTTTAGTGTTTAGCTGTTTTTTATATTTTTACAATTTTGAGACAAGATATTTCCTTCTGTTTTGTAATTGTTGTAATAAAAAAAGTTTGTAATTGTTGGATAAAAAGTTAAATGACTTATTTTGTCACTCGTGTTAAATTCCTAAATGTGTCATCTTTGCATTCACCAAATGAGCTCACCTTTATCACAGTAAAAACAACATTTAGTATTAAAATCATAACACATTAGATCCTCCATTGATCTGAATTCACAGTTAAGTCATATTTTTCATGAACAACCCAAAAGAAACTATAAAAATGTTTGTTCTGTGTTTTTACTTATTAATTTTTTATATTCTATGAAAATGCTTAAAATGACCCGAATTATTATAGAATTATTGATTATTTAATTTTTGAGCAAGTCAAAACTTATGATTCTGAATTTCTAAATATCGCAATATATATCACAGGGGAAAAAAATATCGCAATGTTCATTTTTTCCAATATCTAGCAGGTCCTAATCTGAACAACCCGGGCTCATTGTGGAAACGTAGCCCCGCGGACGTTTCTGTGGACCGCCATTTACGTCCCAGGAGGTACGTATTCGAGCGGTTTTTGTTTTCGCGGATCCGCGAGAGGCCGCTGCGCACGCTTTTTCGCGTCTCGGGCGCCTCTCTGGAGCGCGCGCCGTTCACGCCCGCGCCGTTCTCGCGCAAAAAGCCGCCGGATCAGCCGAGCGACGGTTCGAAAAAAAAAAGCAAAAGTCGTCGTCTTTGATTTCGACCGCGTTTTCGGATCCCGTCGCGTTCTCGCCCTTATTTTTCGGACTCGATCCGGTCGTCGACCCCGCGGCCGGCTCCTCCTCATCCGGGGCCTCCGCTCCGCCGACGCAACGCTGTGAGCTAAGCGGACATACTGGTTGCATCGGAAAAGCCCTCCACTCGGAGGCGAGCCGTCAGTTGGCGAGCGCGAAGAGGAAGGGCGTTCGCTCGAAAAAAACTAAACGCGGCCTTACGTACCTCCGGCCACATAAATCGCGGTCTCCAGAAACGTCCACGGGGCTACGTTTCCAGAATGAGCTTGGGTTGAATCTGAACCAACGTTGGGTTAAAACGGTCCATCATTTCTTTAGGCTTTAACTAGAAATTATTTATGGGTAATTAATATCTTAATATACAGATTCAGATCAGAACAATCTCTCTTTTCTGACTTATACATGTTGGGACCAGTCTTGATTAAAACTATTTGGTAACTAAATTATAATACTAGTTTATGCAACCGGCAGCAGGTTTACCATAAACTAACATACAGTAGTGTTGCTTTCTTGTTCATTGGTAAAACGTAGGTAGTCTATTTGACGCATGGATGCTGGAGGTCATAACAAGACAATATAATACAGCAGACATCTAAAAGAGTCAAGCTGCTAAATCATTCCTTGTGCCTTTCTAAAAAAAAAACAGCACCACAGAAGTCACCTTGTAAAATGTGAGATAGAACCCCACATGATGGTGCATGATGGTGCTGAACGCTCAATGCAGGGAAGCGCTGACGGTGTCCGGAGAGAGAAAGCCTTACAGCTCAGCTTATTAACAAGACGAGATGTGACCATTTGTCTTCATTATCATGTCACACTCGGGGTGTCAGCACAAGTCACTCCAGCAGAGCCGAGCAACAGCCTGCTCCTAAACACACTCCTCTAACACTCTAACACATCGCTCGCAGAAGCAAGATGATCCCGTCCTCCAGGCTGACGGATGTATCAATCTACTGCACTATAGTGCTGTCGTAGGAACCGCATCTATACTGAAGGACTGGATTCTCATCGATAAAATATATCTCAGAGGATGTTTAAGATTCACAACATGGTTACACTGGAAATATGTTCAAGTATATCAAACACACATCCTCGTTTCAAACGTCAACGCATCTAACAGGAGATCAAATGCTGCATTCGCTGGAGAGCACAGACACTCCGCTGTCAGACCCTAACAAATCATCAAGACACAAAGAAGACGCCAATCAGAGCGTTTTTTTCCTGTCGAAGCACTGAATTAATTGTCAAATTGCAATGCATTTTCTAATTCAGATCAGAAAGCATGCACGGCATCTTCTACCTAGCAACACTATCATCGAACAAAGTAGCAAATTTAGTTTGACCCCTGCGCTGTTGCCTGGGAGACACATCCTAGCCGAGCAGCATCAGCAGCAGGTTTGAGGAGGGAACAACCTGTCTCGCAACCACACATGGCAATGATTAGCATGTGAAAGAGTGTCACTGATGGTGTTTAGTGCGTGTGACACACACTTACCCTCCGTCGGCGAGGTTTTCAGCCGCTGGCACAGTCCCTCAGTACCTCCATAGTCCTCCTGTATTTTGACCACTGCCTCCGTTCCTCGGAGCTCCATGAGCGAGCGCAGCTCCATGAGCGAGCAGCCAAATCCCCCTTCATGGTTGCTGTCGTTTCTTTGGTTCTTGGTGTAAAAATCGCTATTGGTCATGTCCCCCATGGTGGCGGAGTATTGCTCGGTAGCTTTTCTTAAAGACGGATGAAAAAAAACGCAGAAATTAGGAGTCCCTGGTGCGACCGGAGAACAGGTGTCTCAAACGAAAACCCGCAACGCAGGACAGAGCGTAAGGTGAGAGAGGAGGGTGAAGAAAAAAGCAGATCGAGTCCGCTGTCTGCGATTCAAGCTCCGGTATGTTATGCAAGACGGCAAGATCCCGGTCCTGAGGACGTCCGCGCTCACCACGGCTGCAGACCGGCGTCGCTCCATACGTGGTTTCCCATTCTACCTGCTTCCCGTCGGCTGCTGTCTACATGGTGATCCGCTCCATTACTCCTTCAGAGACAGAGAGAGACACAGAGAGGAGAACAGGAGGGGAGGGAGGGTGAGCGAGGGAGAGAGAGAGAGAGAGATGAGTGTTTCTCAGAGGTGCGAGCAGCACAGAAGTGAGCGAGGCACTAGGAAAGCACGGCACGCGGCATTGTGTCGTCAACGCATCTGCATCTCACACACACAGAGGCGGGGGGTGTCCATCTATCTATTCCTGTGATTCTCCTCGTCATGCATTGCTGCGACGTGCTGCGCTTTGATCTGACTAAATGCAGAGCCGTGTACATACTGAAGGGACGAGTGAGTGTTTACAGCACGCGTCTGATCTCAACGCTGCGCATCAAAGGGCTCGCTGCCGCTCTCCAGAAATGCGGGCGATGCATCCCACACTGCAGCAAGCTTTGCTGGAGGGCAGCAAGCGAGGCTACAGGATTATATAATGCATCCATGTTAATGCATCGAGCACCAGCTAACTAACTAGGGGGCGATTCTCAAGTGATAAAGTACCACTGAAAAATCCTACCAGCGATGTTTATTAATGCGCTGTAAACGAGTTTTAGTAGCATCTCTGGGATTTACGACATACATTTATTTTTCAGTACAGAAACAGTAGCTCGGTGCTTTCAAAATGGTGTCGCTTTTCCAGCAAGCTACTGTTTCCAATTAAAAATGGTGTAGCGTGACCGGAAGAAAAAATACAGTGCTGCCAGGGTTCAACGCTAAGGATTTTCTCTACTGGGCCGATCCAGGCCAGTGGTTGATTTTTACTTGCCCTGCAGTGGCGGAGCTAGAATTTCTTACATGGGGTGGCCTGGGGGTGGCCACTGCTATTTTAGGGGGTCCACACACACACACACACACACACACACACGAAAGTGTTTAGAAAACTAAAATCTATTTCATTAGCAACAAATATATGAAAACATAATTATTTACTCATCATCTACCCTGCTGAAAATCCAGCTTAAACCAGCTTAGGCTGGTTGGCTGGTTTTAGCTGGTCGACCAGGCTGGTTTTAGAGGGGTTTTGGCCATTTCCAGGCTGGTTTCCAGACATTTCCAGCCTGGTCCTAGCTGGTCAGGCTGGAAAATGACCTGCTAAATCCAGCTAAAACCAGCTTGACCAGCCTGGTTTAAGCTGGATATAGCTGGTTTTGGCTGGACTCCCAGCTTGGCTAGGCTGGTCGAGCTGGTTTTAGCTGGTCATCTCCCAGCCTGACCAGCTAAGACAAAGGAATTGCTCACAAACGAATCGCTCCCTCCGTCAGTATGAGAAGTGAAAGCAGGAGAGGAGCTGTGTTTCAGGACATGATTAGATCAAATTTAACAGGGAGGGTGGATAGTACATTTCTGTACACACAAACACAAGCTTTTTGTCAGGAATGCCCGTGCGGTCACTGATCCATCAATGTAGAAAAGTGATGTAAAATTATAATTTTCATAATTAGAAAATGAAAATTACATACTAACATCCAGGAAAACTCCCGATCATAGATATGTGTGTATATGTGTATATCTCTGGCTTTGGATGGCCACAGTCTTCCACTGTACCTTGGTCCCGCATTCATTTCAAAGGAGCGCTACCCTGTAGCAAGATGGCGGCGCTATTGACGCATTCCGTCCAATAGACAACAATAGGCCAGGCGACATCTAATGTCTATATCTATGGTCGTGTGCAGAGGAAAGATGGCTTAAGCTCTTTGTCTGCACTTGAAACGCGAAACGCAGCGCTCAGGAATGGTTTAAAACAGTTGTCATGTCATCTTGCTGCAGTAAACAAAGCCAATTCCGTAATGCTTGCCCCGCCTTCGCGCTCTTCTTATTGGCCCACCACTGCTCTAGCACTGAAATATCAGCTGTCAATCACTCAGTCAATGACTTCTGGCTTGGGATGACAGAGAGAGCTACTACCGCGAAAAACTGCAAAGCGCTGAAGATGAGGGATTTCGTTGAGACATATTTTCCTCACGCTTGCATATATATATTTTTGCTTGCTAGTTTGATTAGTGTTGATTTCAAATGCAATAAATATGTTTTTATAAAACGTGTAATAACGGTGCTTATAAGTCCGAACAATTTTTTGCTGATGCGCCTACATTTTTTAAGTTAGGAGCACCGGTGCTACCAAGCAAAAAGGTTAATTTCGAGCCCTGTGACAACTCTTTTTTTCAGTTTCTTAATTTTGTACCCATGTAATTGTCTGCTTCCAAGACTTCCCTGCTGAAAAATCCAGCTTAAACCAGCCTAGGCTGGTTGGCTGGTTTTAGCTGGTCAACCAGGCTGGTTTTAGAGGGGTTTTGGCCACTTCCAGGCTGGTTTCCAGCCATTTCCAGCCTGGTCTTAGCTGGTTAGGCTGGGAGATGACCAGCTAAAACCAGCTTGACCAGCCTAGCAGGCTGGAAGCCCAGCCAAAACCAGCTATGTCCAGCTTAAACCAGGCTGGTCAAGCTGGTTTTTGCTGGATTTAGCTGGTCATTTTCCAGCCTGACCAGCTAAGACCAGGCTGGAAATGGCTGGAAACCAGCCTGGAAGTGGCCAAAACCCCTCTAAAACCAGCCTGGTCGACCAGCTAAAACCAGCCAACCAGCCTAGACTGGTTTAAGCTGGATTTTTTAGCAAGGAGAAACAGACGTTTTCTTTTAGCCTCATAGTTTGATGTTGCCGCCATGTTGCCATATTTATTATTACACATATGGTTGTTATTAGATTACGAAAACAATAACGTGCTCATCGTTACTGGCCAACAGGGGTCAGTAACAATATTGTCTACTGTTTAGAGTGTCTTTCACGCTGGCCCCGGACCACCAGGCAGTCCTTACTGTTGAGCCCTGGTTGGCCCAATGGAGTTTATTTAAAATAGGTTTCTAATGTAGTTTAGACAGCAAATATGGTAATTTCAACAGGTTTTAGTTAACAGAGGATAAAGAAGATTTAGAAAAATCATGTTTATTATCAACAGGATTGTGTATATGATTATAAAAAATGTGTCATGTAATGTGGGATGAAAAACAAAAGCTAATGTTGAAATCAGCTTTGTATTATTTAAGTAAAAAAGGTTAGCCAATCAACCTAAATACAATCATTTATAAAGATAAAGCTATACATTGCAGGGCTGCTCAACAGATGACACCAGTTTGTTTGCTGATTTATTTATTAATGTAAGTATTTATTTATTCATGTATGCGCGCATGTATGTTAAACAGACCCTCTCTTAGCCTTCAAAACCAAAGTATCTAAAAATTCTTACATCAAGAAGCATTTTAAAGAGAATTATAAAATATTGTTCTGTTTTTAGAAATAATGAGTCAAAATTAAGCGAGTTTTTCATTTTCAAAACAATCTAATCTACCAAATGTGTAAGCACAATATTCCTATTTCAAACCAGAAATAAAATGATCTCCATTGGCAGATTAAAACCTCACTTAATTCTGACTTATTATTTCTGAAAGAAAAGCAATATTTGACACTTCTTTAAAAAAACACTTCTTAATTTAAGTATTTTCATATATTTGGACTAGAAACAAGACAAAATCTCCAAGTATGAAACGTCATTTTGTTGTTTATTGCAGTGTTCTTTTATTTAAGACAACCTTTTCGAAGTAAAGTCAACTAATCGATGATTAAAATGAGTGTATTTACAGTTAAAGTATGCATTGTGTTGTATTTTATGTCTTTGTTAAGCTGTTTTGTGAAACTGTGTGTCGTCTGATAGAGGATGATTCACATCTCAGTAGGATTTCCCTGCCGAGATGAAGCATAAATAAAGTCAACCACAGCCGCTCTGCGCTCTTTGACCAGCATCTCCTCTTTCCTCAAAGCAGTAATATAATAGTTGACATGCCGGAGCAATCTGAGGAAGTGCAGGCATTTCCATTATTCATGCCGGCCTGTAATTATTTAATGAGAGGCCTATAATTGTTGGAAATGGACAGGAACATGTCGTTTTTATTATTTCTAGCATTGTTAAATCGGGCTTTATGATGATGATCAACATGAAAAAAAAATACTACAGTAAATATATATTTTTTTCATTTATTAACTGATTACTAATAATCACTAATAACTGGGTTATTTCGAGGGCGACACAGTGGTGCAGTGGGTAGCAAGATCCCCTCACAGCAAGAAGATCGCTGGTTTAAGCCTCTGCTAGGTCAGTTGGCGTTTCAGTGTGGAGTTTGCAAGTTCTCCGTGTTGTCGTGGGTTTGCTTGGGGTGCTCCGGTTTCCCCCACAGTCACTACAAGTAACTTTTATTCTGAACCTTGGACCTTATACCAATAAGAAGACCAATAGCGGCCCATATTAAAGCTAATTTAAATATTATTGTCTGTTATTTATGTATTGTCATGAATAGTATTTTATAGCTTGTGGTATTTTTCTGATTGGGAAATCCTATTGTGTGTAGATAATGCCTTCAAGACAGATTTATTTATTTAGCCTAATGCGTTTGCATTTAAGATCCAAAAGGGCTCAAAGTTGTATTTTTGTGTGAGGATTATCCGACTGGACAAAACGTGTAAGTGTCATGAACATTGCTTGAACACAGAACTTATTATTTGCAATCTTCTAAAAGCCTATAGGAAAATCCTAAAGGGATTTTATCAAGGGAACCAGTTTTATGCTAGCAACTGATTAGCCTACAAGGTGACATCATAGTTCCTCCACTCTATGGTTGGCTCTTGTAATCTGTAATGTAAATCAGCAAATGCACTTCCTGTTTGTTTTCAGTTAAATTCTCAGATTAGGCCTGTCTGAGGTAGAGGGCGGGGCTAACTCACTTAACCACGCCCCTCCAGGTGTCTGTTTTGACATCAAACAGAAATAGTGGGAAGAAGGAGGAGTCTGGTAGGTTGTAATAACCCTCCTCAAACCCATTTCCCCATCTTTCTGTATGAAACACCTACTTTACTACATCCAATCAGCTTGCAGTAGAGAAAATAAGCCACGCCTACTGTCTACTTATTTAATATTCCATTTCTTTAAGAATTGCAGCACAATATGAAAAAAAAACAACAGTTTAAGCTTCCAGTTCAGTTAAAGGGGGCGGGGCATGTCAGACACTAGAGAGCATTTGATTGGTCAGATATTTGATGAGAAACTTTGTCACTGTTATGCACACTGACACTAACATCTAAACAACTTTATTTTAATCTGTCTGCAGCTTTAATTGTGCTGTGGTTTCTCATCAGGCACGAGAATGCGGCTATTTCTGAAACAAACAGCCGAGCATGAAAGCCTGCCACTGGAAGTCATTTTGGTGTTAAGGGTAAAGAGATTGCGAGGCTTTTCTTCAGAGTGGTCTTTTGTCTGCGGCTCTTTTGAAGAAAGCAGCGATCGCTCCGGGGTTGTCAGGCCTTTGCGGAGCGTGCCGGATAACACACACACATGACTGAACTCACACCACACAAGACACACCGCGGTCTGAGCGATCACCCTTTTGTTGCCGCCAAGAGCTTAATGCAGTCTGTCCCTCAATGCCAGATCTGCCAAGAGCAGCCGAGAGGAAAAGCTGAACAGGTGAAGGCGTGCAGAAGAGTGTTCATACAGCGGAAAGAGCCATTAGTTGACTTTACTTTAATAAAGTGAGTAAACCTGTTGCTGTTAAAGCGATTAGTTGACTTTACTTTAATAAAGTGAATAAAGCTGTTGCTGTTAAAGCGATTAGTTGACTTTACTTTAATAAAGTGAGTAAATCTGTTGCTGTTAAAGCGATTAGTTGACTTTACTTTAATAAAGTGAGTAAAGCTGTTGCTGTTAAAGCGATTAGTTGACTTTACTTTAATAAAGTGAGTAGATTTGCTGCTGTTAAAGCGATTAGTTGACTTTACTTTAATAAAGTGAGTAAAGCTGTTGCTGTTAAAGCGATTAGTTGACTTTACTTTAATAAAGTGAGTAAACCTGCTGCTGTTAAAGCGATTAGTTGACTTTACTTTAATAAAGTGAGTAAACCTGCTGCTGTTAAAGCGATTAGTTGACTTTACTTTAATAAAGTGAGTAAACCTGCTGCTGTTAAAGCGATTAGTTGACTTTACTTTAATAAAGTGAGTAAACCTGCTGCTGTTAAAGCGATTAGTTGACTTTACTTTAATAAAGAGAGTAAACCTGCTGCTGTTAAAGCGATTAGTTGACTTTACTTTAATAAAGTGAGTAAACCTGTTGCTGTTAAAGCGATTAGTTGACTTTACTTTAATAAAGTGAGTAAACCTGCTGCTGTTAAAGCGATTAGTTGACTTTACTTTAATAAAGAGAGTAAACCTGCTGCTGTTAAAGCGATTAGTTGACTTTACTTTAATAAAGTGAGTAAACCTGTTGCTGTAAAGCGATTAGTTGACTTTACTTTAATAAAGTGAGTAAACCTGTTGCTGTTAAAGCGATTAGTTGACTTTACTTTAATAAAGTGAGTAAACCTGCTGCTGTTAAAGCGATTAGTTGACTTTACTTTAATAAAGTGAGTAAAGCTGTTGCTGTTAAAGCGATTAGTTGACTTTACTTTAATAAAGTGAATAAAGCTGTTGCTGTTAAAGCGATTAGTTGACTTTACTTTAATAAAGTGAGTAAATCTGTTGCTGTTAAAGCGATTAGTTGACTTTACTTTAATAAAGTGAGTAAAGCTGTTGCTGTTAAAGCGATTAGTTGACTTTACTTTAATAAAGTGAGTAGATTTGCTGCTGTTAAAGCGATTAGTTGACTTTACTTTAATAAAGTGAGTAAAGCTGTTGCTGTTAAAGCGATTAGTTGACTTTACTTTAATAAAGTGAGTAAACCTGTTGCTGTTAAAGCGATTAGTTGACTTTACTTTAATAAAGTGAGTAAATCTGTTGCTGTTAAAGCGATTAGTTGACTTTACTTTAATAAAGTGAGTAAATCTGTTGCTGTTAAAGCGATTAGTTGACTTTACTTTAATAAAGTGAGTAAACCTGTTGCTGTTAAAGCGATTAGTTGACTTTACTTTAATAAAGTGAGTAAACCTGCTGCTGTTAAAGCGATTAGTTGACTTTACTTTAATAAAGTGAGTAAAGCTGTTGCTGTTAAAGCGATTAGTTGACTTTACTTTAATAAAGTGAATAAAGCTGTTGCTGTTAAAGCGATTAGTTGACTTTACTTTAATAAAGTGAGTAAATCTGTTGCTGTTAAAGCGATTAGTTGACTTTACTTTAATAAAGTGAGTAAAGCTGTTGCTGTTAAAGCGATTAGTTGACTTTACTTTAATAAAGTGAGTAGATTTGCTGCTGTTAAAGCGATTAGTTGACTTTACTTTAATAAAGTGAGTAAAGCTGTTGCTGTTAAAGCGATTAGTTGACTTTACTTTAATAAAGTGAGTAAACCTGTTGCTGTTAAAGCGATTAGTTGACTTTACTTTAATAAAGTGAGTAAATCTGTTGCTGTTAAAGCGATTAGTTGACTTTACTTTAATAAAGTGAGTAAATCTGTTGCTGTTAAAGCGATTAGTTGACTTTACTTTAATAAAGTGAGTAAACCTGTTGCTGTTAAAGCGATTAGTTGACTTTACTTTAATAAAGTGAGTAAACCTGCTGCTGTTAAAGCGATTAGTTGACTTTACTTTAATAAAGTGAGTAAATCTGCTGCTGTTAAAGCGATTAGTTGACTTTACTTTAATAAAGTGAGTAAACCTGCTGCTGTTAAAGCGATTAGTTGACTTTACTTTAATAAAGTGAGTAAACCTGTTGCTGTTAAAGCGATTAGTTGACTTTACTTTAATAAAGTGAGTAAACCTGCTGCTGTTAAAGCGATTAGTTGACTTTACTTTAATAAAGTGAGTAAATCTGCTGCTGTTAAAGCGATTAGTTGACTTTACTTTAATAAAGTGAGTAAACCTGTTGCTGTTAAAGCGATTAGTTGACTTTACTTTAATAAAGTGAGTAAACCTGCTGCTGTTAAAGCGATTAGTTGACTTTACTTTAATAAAGTGAGTAAAC
>NC_141031.1:1345000-1352500 GCF_052040795.2 Danio rerio
GGTAGATGAGAGGTAGTGTGTGTGTGTGTGTGTGTGTGTTGGGGACAGCCCCCGCATATCAATGCTGTACCAGAGGGCTGCAGTGCAGTAAACCCACAGCACAGAGACGACAGGACAGCGCACTACACACTTTACACTAGTGTGTTTCTGTTTAAAGAGGTGGTCCACTAGGATCTCATGTGTTAAACTTGAGGAGGCGTTGAAGATGAAACCAAAGAATCTTGATGAACTCTGGGGTTTAAAATCAAGACATGATCATATTTTAGTCCAGTCAATACATTAAAGAAAACGAAGCTTATTATTGTGCTGTGTTCAGTATTTAATCATTCAGCTCTCTGACGGCACGCTAACAAAATAATTAGATAGCCAATAATACAAGCAGTACTTGTTCAGTGGCCTCCGCTGACACTGGTGACGCAGCTGTTTGTGTGTATTATATTTTGTGTGCATATTATTGGAGAGCGAGGTGTGTTGTGTTTCTGTGGAGTGCTTTAGCTGAATCATACAGAGTTGGGCTAAATTAAGCAGATCAGCTTCACATCGCAGCACTCCCACATGTGAAGCTGCAGAGAGGAACACAAGAAAAACACGCCATCCAGAGAGCACAGATGCGCACACACACGTTCACAAGTCTATTCCTGCTTCATCTGTGAAGATCCTGCAACACTTGTGTCCTGTATTATGATTGGGCAAACTCAGGATTAGTTTTGAGCTAAGAACATAACTTGAAGACAACCATAACATAAATAGAACAAACCCTGAAAATAACCAGAGCATGATTAGAACAAAACCTGAACATAACCTGAAGATAACCAGAAGATTAGCAGAACATACCCAGACCATAACCAAAATATATTTGGAACAAAACCTGAACAAAGCAAGAACATAATTAGAGCAATTCTTAAACACGTCTAAACTCCTGGATACAAATCCTGGATATTTCCAAAACATAACCTGAACATATCCAGAACAAAAACTGAACATAACTGGAATTTAATTAGGCAAAAAAATTAAAATAACCTGAACATATCTGGAACAAATCCTGAACATAACCAGAATATAATCAGGAAAAAATCCCTAAACAAAATCTCTAAAATTATCCAGAATAAGACCTTAATGTAACCTGAAAATTACCATAACATAACCCGTAAATACCACGAGCATACATAGAATTAGACCTGAAAATAACCTAAAGATAACCAGAACATTACCAGAACATAATTGAAACAAAACCTAAACATAGCAAGAACATAATTAGAACAAAACTTGAAAATAACTAGAAAATTAATTAGGAAAAAAAATGTTAATAACTTGAACAAATCCGAAACAAAACCTGAACGAAAACGAAAATAACCTGAACATATCCAGACCTGAAAGTAATCTGAAAATTACCATTGCATAACCTGAAAATAACAAGAACATACTTAGAACAAAACCTGAACATAACCTGAAGATAACAAGAACATTACCAGAACATACCCAGTCCATAACCAGAACATATTTGGAACAAAACCTGAACATAGCAAGAAAAAATCGTCCAAATCCTGGATACAAATCCTGGATATATTCAAAATATACTGTAAACATAACATAACATAATTAGAACAAAACTTGAAAATAACCTGAACATATCCAAAACAAAACCTGAACATAACCAGAATATAATTAGGGAAAAAAATGAAAATAACCTGAACATATCCAGAACAAAACCTGAATATAATCTGAACATTACCATAGCATAACCTGAAAATACCAAGAACATACTTAGCACGAATCCTGAAAATAACCTGAGCATGTGTAGAACATAAATATATCCAGAAAATAACCTGAACATAATTAGAACAAAACTTGAATATAACCTGAACATAATTAGAAAAACTAACCTCACTGATAATGATACTATAACCTGACATAAAATAACCTGAACATATCCCGAAAACCCGGAATTTATTTAAAATTGAATAACATTAGCATAATCATAACATAACTGGAACATAACAAGAAACATGTCCAGAACACAATCTGAACAAATCTACTATGCAACCAGAACATAACCTAAACAAATATAGAACAAAGCCAGAACATAATCTGAACACAACCAGAACATAACTTTAATATAATTATAACAAACCTAAACATAACCTAAATATGTATAGAATATAACCTGAACATATCCTGAAAGTAATCTAAATATAATTAGTACAAAACCTATACATGTCTAGAACCTAACCTGAACTAATCCAAAATATAGCCTGAATATAATTAGAATAAACCTAAACATGTCTAGAACCAAACCTGAACATATCCAAAAAATTATCTGAATATCCAGAACATAACCCTGAACATTTCCAGATCACAACCTGTACATATTAACTACACAACCAGACGATAACCTGCATAAAAGTAGAACATAACCAGAACATAATCTGAACATAACCAGAACATAACCTGAATATAATTACAACAAACCTAAAAACAACAGTAATGTGTCTAGAATATAACCTGAACATATCCAGAAAATAATTTAAATATAATTAGAACAAAACCTGAGCAAGTCTAGAACCTAACCTGAACATATCCAGAACATAGCCTGAATATATCCAGAGTATAACCTGAACATAAGCAGAAAACAACCTGAAAATATTCCAGTACACAATCAGAACATAACCTGAACATAATATGAACATAACCTGAAGATATCCCAAACATAACCTGCCCCAAGGCACGTTACCAAGTCCACGTTGTGATGCGGTGGCCTCAAAATCACTAGGATTTTTTTATCCTATTTTTTCATCAGTATTCTAAGAGTATTTTAAACCGTTTAGTAAATAAAAAAAAGAGTTGTGTTCACTCCAATATAACTGTGGACACACTATACCTACACACACTTCTGTCCAAACAGCTGGCAAATTCTGCATAATACAGTAGGTGCCCTGTAAAATGTGTTGCCTTAAATCAATATTGGTGATACATTCGCTACTTCTGATATTATTCCCCTACTCTTTCACGTACTGTCTCCTATTAAACACTCCATTTGCGGGGCTCGTACCCAGACTAAAGCACTGAGATGTCAACACTAAAGTCTCTACACGAGGTCATGACCAGCAGCGGTTAACCTTCAGATGCTCGAACCCAAGCACGTCTCCAGAGAGCTTTATATGGAGCGCCGCTGCTTTAATTAATTGGAGAGAATCCTGAAGACCCTGAACCTCCACACTGACCTTGACCACCAGAACACACTGACTTCACACTCTCACAGAAACAGCCATTAACAGGCAGCAGCAATATGAGATGTAGTTTAGGTCAAAGTTATATGTCATTTGAACTCTTTTAAAAAAATGTATGTAAGCGTTGTTTTATATAAGTGATGTTCAGCGGAGCATCTGTCTGATTTTCTGTCTCTGATTTGATGGAGTAATTAAAATGCATTGCTGGAGTGTGTTGCAGACAGGTTTACGGCTCTGATGAATGCTGTGGGTGAGGGTCAGGGTCATAAACACACAGACAACTCCAGCAATCAGTAGCGTTTACTCTGGTAGCGCTTGACCTTTGACCTCTGAGATTGAGTTTGTAAGCGTCTGCTTCTCAAGGACTCACAGAAAACCCCAGTAGAGATGGATGATTTCATCCCGTTATCGAGGACAGATGCCTTCGCTCTTTATACACACACTGTATGCACGGTAAAAACAATAAATCTGAAAAATGTATGAATGTATGTATGCCGGAAAAAACAACCCAGGCTTATTAGAGATACAGTATGTGCCCAGTATATATCCAGTATACAACCTGAACTTAATCTGTGCATGTCTAGAACATAATCTAAATATATGCAGAACATAATTTGAGCATAGTTAGAACAAAATCTAAACCTAAACATAAACTGAATATAATTCTAAACCGAATCTAAATATGACCTGAACATATCCAGAGCACAACCTGAACCTTTTCCAATCCAAATCCTGAACATAACCTGAACATAATCTGAACATAGCCTGAACATATTCAGTACACAACCAAAACATAACCTGAACATAATGTGAACATAACCTGAACATATTCATAACATAACATAACCATATTCATAACATACAACCTAAACATGCCCAGTACACAACTAGAACATAACCTGAACAGAATTAGAACATAACCTGTACATGTCCAGAACATAATCTGAACATATCCAGAACCCAACCAGTACACAATCAAACATAACCTGAACATAATTAGAACATGACTTGAACATAATCTGGAAATATCTTGTACAAATCCTGAACAGAACTTTAATATAATCTGAACATAACCTGAACATATTCATAACATACCCTGAACATATCCAGAACAAAACCTTAACATACCCTGAACATGTCCAGTATGCAACCAAAACACAACCTGAACATGACTTGTAAAAGAACCAGTACAAATCCTGAACATAACCTTAACATATTCAGAACATAACCTAAACATATCCAGAACATAAACTGACCATATAGAGTACACAACCAGAACATAACCTGAACATAGTTAGAACATAACCTGAACATATCCAGTACATAACCTTAACATAATCTAAATTTATGCAGAACACAACCAGAACACAATCTGAACATATCACGTACACAACCAGAACATAACCTGAACATATCCAGTAAATGACTAGAACATAACCCGAACATAATTAGAACATAACCTGAAAATTTGCAGGCCATAACCAGCACAAAATCTGAACATATACAGTACACAACCAGAACATAACCTGACCATAATTAGAACATAATCTGAACATATCCAGAACATAACCTAAACATAATCTGAACATATGCAGAACACAACCAGACTATAACCTGAACATAGAAAGTACACGACCAGAACATAACCTGAAAATATCTAGTACACAACCAGAATATAATCTGAACATTGAGTACACGACTAGAACATAACCTGAGCATAATCAGAACATAACCTGAACATATGCAGACCATAACCAAAACATAATCTGAACATATCCAGAACATAATCGGAACATAATCTGAACAGAGAAAACAACCTGATTATAACCTGAACATATCCAGTACACAACCAGAATATAACTTGAACATATCAAGTACATAACCAAAACATAACCTGAACATATCCAGTACACGACTAGAACATAACCTGAATATATCCAGTGCACAACCAGAACACAATCTAGACATAATTAAAACATAGCCTGTACATGTCCTGAACATAGCCATAACATATCCTGTCCCATAGCAGTTATCCACTCTACAACATGATGTGGTGGGCCTCAAAATAACTGGAATTTGGATCTTATTTTAATGCTATTTTGAATTTAATCATACAAAAAAAAATTGAATATGTGCCCAAGGCTACAATTTTGAGAACCAAGACATTTTCTTGTTTTCAAAAATCCACTAGAGGGCGCTGTGTACATCTCAAATCCCTTTTCTGTGGAAAATACAGGATGCTTTATAGTAATATGTATTTATGCATAAACATTACATTATGCACAATCTAATCAAAAACTAAAGATTACAATTCATAAATTACTACATTCAAATTAATATGATTTTAAAATATTTTAATAAGGAAAAATCAAGAGATACATAATATATATATATAGGATTTTCTTTCTGAGTTTGCAATTTCTTTTATTATTTACAATAACTGGATTGAATTAAAATGTATTATGTTTCTATTCCCAACATCTTATTCATGCAAATATGCAAATTAATATGCAAATGCAAGTTTTTATTTTGAATGTGAATAGCTAAAAATGTAATTTAAATTGTATTAAAAATATTCCCTCAATGCTAAATTTGTCCATATTTGACCCAACATTATATATATATTTATATTTTCCAACATGCTGAAGCAGTAAATATGCCGTACAACTGCTCGGATCACATCAGCTCACCATTGCGTAAAAGTGCAAGCTCATAACTTCAGGATTATTCATATAATAGAGCAGTATTTGTGTGACACAACTGGCGTATTTTTACATCTGACCGATGGAAAATGAACGCAGCAGCGTCCGCTCCTCGAGGCTTCCAGGAAAACATACGGCCGATTTACTGAGGGTTTTTTTACTCGACGGCGTGTCTGAATTCATCGGCATCATGTGAGGATTCGGGCTCTCAGTGTTTGCTCTGCTTTAGGGGCCGTTTGTAGAGCAGACGGACGGGTTACAAACGCCACCGCGATCACTTTACAGCATTTAAACACCATCACGTGCACATTACTGTACATCCACTGCACAAAGAAGACTCGCTTCTAGATCAGATATCTAAAAATGCTTGTATTAAAGAAGCATTTTGACATCAAGCAAAAATATTGGTGTGTTTTGAGAATTAATGAGTCCAAATTAAGTGAAAACTATTGAAAAAAAAGCTTAAAGGGGGTAATAATTTTGACCTTAAAATGGTGTTTAAAAAATTACAAACTGCTTTTACTCTAGCCGAAATAAACCAAATAAGACTTTCTCCAGAAGATAAAATATTATCAGATATACTGTGAAAATTTCCTTGCTCTGTTAAACATCATTTAGGAAATATTTAAATAAAATAAAATAAGGGGGCTAATAATTCTGATTCAAACTGTTCATACAGACATAGTTAACCTGCTGTTTTATAGCACATAGCACATTTAATTAAGTGTATTTGTTGTCCTCGAAGTCCTCTATGATATTGCGTATAATATTATTGTGTTAACGATCATTTTTGGATATGTTGTGCAGCTCTGAATCAAATCAAAGTGCGACATATTAAAAGTGAGGAATCCAGAAAGGCTGCGCCGTCATCCTCCCCTCCCCCGACACGCTGATCTGGCCAATGAATTTCTATTCATAATGTGATTTTTTCCTGCATGAGAACGGTAAATCCCAGCTAATCTCTACGTTCCCGGGGCTGTGGATTATTGCTGTGCTTTAGAGGAAGGTGGACATGCTGTACTTCACTTTCGGGAGCCTTTCAAATGATTGAGCGTTTAAAACACAAACAACAGCTCTGATATTACAGAGAAACACTCAACCATCGCTCAACGGCGGACGTCAGAAATGAGGTTACGTCAGTGTACTGTAATACAGTGTGTGTTTCTGAGCGTGGCGGGAGTCCAGAGAGTTTAGAGGATCATTTCACCTTTAGCACAGTAAAGTAAAACCCTGATGGCAAACACACACACACACACACACACACACACACACACACACACACACACTTTTAGCATCTCGCTAAAGATTCCGTCCAACTTTTCTAAGCAGAACATCGACATATCAGTGAAAGCAGGATCACTGTTAAATCAGACAGTCAAAGTATTATTAAACAACAAATTTTACCTGGACGCAGTGTGAAGTATAATAATAATAATAATAATAATAATAATAATAATAACACAACAACAATATGTAATGTTCGTTTAGTTTTGTTGCCTTATTTTATTATTGTTTTGGTTTTGTCGCTAATTTAATTGTTTTTTACTTTATTGTATTGAATTTGCACATTT
>NC_141031.1:1357500-1415000 GCF_052040795.2 Danio rerio
CATGGACATACATGTGCACACACAGACACACATATGCACACACATACACATATATGGACATACATATACACACACATACATATGCACACACCCACACCATATATGGACATACATATGCACACATATACCTATGCCCGCTAGCACGCACACACACACACACACACACACACACACACACACACACACACACACACACACACATATATGGTCATACATATACACACACATACATATGCACCCACATACATATGCACACACCCACACCATATATGGCCATACATATGCACACATATATCTATGCACAGACACACACACAAACACACACACACACACCCACACACTTATATGGACATACATATACACACACATACATACGTGCACACACACACATGGACATACATGTGCACACACAGACACACATATGCACACACATACACATATATGGACATACATATACACACACATACATATGCACACTCACACATATGCACACACCCACACCATATATGGACATACATATGCACACATATACCTATGCGCGCTAGCACACACACACACACACACACACACACACACACACACACACACACACACACACACACACACACATATATGGTCATACATATACACACACATACATATGCACCCACATACATATGCACACACCCACACCATATATGGCCATACATATGCACACATATACCTATGCACAGACACACACACAAACACACACACACCCACACACTTATATGGACATACATATACACACACATACATACGTGCACACACACACATGGACATACATGTGCACACACAGACACACATATGCACACACATACACATATATGGACATACATATACACACACATACATATGCACACTCACACATATGCACACACACACACACACACACACAGTGCTTTATATTGAAACTGTTCATCTGGTTTTCATTTTAATTTTCACTGTTTATTTGATTTATTTAAAATTGGCAGGATATAAACAATCAGCCAATGAGGCGAGCAAAATAAACTTGTTTCACTTTGATATAAGATTATTCTCTTACCCCAATGGCAGATGATTGAGCTTGTTTTAAGGATAAATCCTCTTCATTTTGACTCATTATTTCTGAAAACACAACAATATTTCCTTCTTTCCTAAAAAATAAATCTTGACTTTTTTGAGAATTTTGAGATATTTAGACTAGAAAAACGACCAAAACTCAAAGACAGACAAGCTGTTTTCTTTTTTTTCCTGCAGTGTGCCGTTTAGGACAGCGAGAACACAGAGTTTCAGCTCACGGACGTCGTCTACCTATTAGTCTTTTCTTACGCCTCATTTCCCAAGATCTCCTCTGCAGAGCTGTCAGCGGGGCTAATTTCACCCTGAGGAGAGCCTGTTATTTGCGGTGATCAAAATGCAGACGGCCGGGCACATCCTGGCAGCCAAAGTACAGGCGTCGCATTCTGCTGCAGTCCTGACGCTAATTGTGTCACATTGAGAATCAGAGAAATGACCAGAACAACCTCCACACACACACACAGGCATGCTCTAATCACACACTCACACATCTGCACGCCCACCAGGCAGCCAGATGCTGATCAGGAGTCTGTGTAGACTGAGATGGAGGCAGTAAACACACATAAACATGGTGAATATGTATCTGCTTTATACTGCAGTGTGACGGAGAGACGAGACTCTGACCTGCAGACGCACTCACTACTGGATCTGACTGTTTACTAATGACACACACACACGTATACATGTCCATACACATACACAGACATACACACACAAACACAAGCATGCATATACACATATATACACACACAGTCACACACATATGTACGTACACACGTACACACACACACATACAGATATGCACATATACATACATCTTGCGTGCGCACATGCAAGAACAAACAAACACACACACAGACACACACATACACACACACACACACACACACACACACACACACACACACACTAAACATACATACAAAAGCAAGCTCACGCACATACATACACATGCGAGCGTACACATGCGAGCGCACACACACGTACACACAGACAGACACACACATACTTTCAAACATACACACACACACGCATACATACACAAATACGAACCCATACATAGACATACACACACAAACACAAGAAGCAAGCTCACGCACATTTATACACACGCACACACACACACATACAGGCACGCATACATACACAAACACTAACCCATACATAGACATACACACACAAACATAAAAGCAAGCTCACGCACATACATATACATGCGCACACACATGCACACACACACACATGCATACATACACAAATTTGCACACACAAACATATACACACACGCAGACACACACGCACACATGTATACACACACAGACACACGTATGTACATGCACACAAACAAACACACATACAAACACACACACAAGCACACACACACACACACACACACACTTACACACATATATACAGACATGCACACATACATACATCTTGCGCACACACACATGCAAGGAACACACACAGTCATTCACATATGTAAATACACGCATACACACACTCTCAAACACACACACACACACACGCACACACAGACATACACACACAAACACACACACACTTACACACATTTATTTATATATATATATATATATATATATATATATATATACACACACACACTCATAAACACACATATACAGACATGCGCACATTCATACATCTTGCGCACGCACACATCCAAGAAGGAACACACACACACACACACACTTTGATGACAACAAATGCTTTATTGTCACTTTGACTTATTTTCAGAAGTTAATCACAGTGGAATGGACCGCCAACTATTCCAGCATGTGTTTTACGCAGCAGATGCCCTTCCATCTGCAACCCATCACTGGGAAACACCCATACACACTCATTCACACACACACATACACTATGGCCAATGTTGTTGATCAATTCCCCTATAGTGCATGTGTTTGGACTGTGGGGGAAACCGCAGCAGCCGGAGGAAACCCACGCCGACATGGGGAGAACATGCAAACTCCACACAGAAATGCCAACTGACCAAGCCGGGACTCAAACCAGTGACCTTCTTGCCATAAGGTCACAGTGCTAACCACTGAACCACCGTGTCGCCCTCATTTGATTTAACTAAAACATTTTAGGAAGCAAGAATGTGTGTAGAGTGTGTGTCTTTTCCGCTGATGCAGCTGATGTGTGTGTGTGTGTGTGTGTGTGTGTGTGTGTGTGTGTGTGTGTGTGTGTGTGTGTGTGTGTGTGTGTGTGTGTTCACAGTAATGTTCATCCGTTATGTTCATGCTCTGACACATTCCACTGGTGAAAGGTTGAGCGCAGGAAAAAACTAAATGCAGTTGCTAGGCAACCGTGCAGGCCGGCGCAGTGAATGATGCTGGAGGTACAGCAGAGGAAAACCCACATCAGGATAATAATCACACACACACACACACACACACATCTGCAGAATATACTGTACCGAACTGCGGTAATCACAGCACGGTGAGGCTGCATTAGAGAAACACACACTGTCTAAACACAGCTACTGTCTGTCTATAGATGGACACTCGCAGATATACAGTGCGTCAGCTGGAGCTGCGATAATACAGCACTGCAAATATTACTCACAGCTCCTGTCTCGCTTCAAAAACTGAAAAATTCATAATCAAGAAGCATTTTCTAGACGAGCAAAAACTAAAGTCTGGTACTCAGAAATAATGAGTCATGATTACGCGAATTTACCAATAGTTTTAAATAACAGCGAGTGTGTGATTAAAGAGAGATTGACTAAACTGCAGGTCAAATATACACACACACACATTTATGGACACACAAACACATGCACAAATATGCCCACACATACATATGCACATACACACACCCACACACACACTTATGCACAAATATGCACACACACACACACACACACCCACACACATATATGGAAATATTTACATACAGTACACACATACATATGCACACACACCCACACACCTGTGGACATACATATGCACACACATACATATGCACACACCCACACACATATATGGACAAATACACACACACACACACACACACACATACAAATATATGGACATACATATGCACACACATACATATGCACACGCCCACACCATATATGAACATACATATGCACACATATATCTATGCGCACTCACACACACACACACACATATATGGACATACATATACATACATATACATATGCACACACACACACACACACACACACGTACAGACATACATAGGTACACACACACATGCATATATGGACATACATATGCACACACCCACACGTATAGACATACATAGGTACACACATACATATGCACACACACACATGCATATATGGACATACATATGCACACACATACATGTGCGCACACACACACACACATGCACACACATACATATGCACACACACCCACACACGTATATGGACATACATATGTACACACATACATATGCACACACAAACACCCACAAACATATATAGACATACATATGTACACACATAAATATGCACACACGCACATATATAGACATACACACACACACACACACACACACACATAGATATACATAGGTACAGTACACACACATACATATGCACACACACACACACATGCATAGATGGACATATGCACACACATACATGTGCGCGCACACACACACACACACGCACACACATACATATGCACACACATATACACACCCACTCACATATATGGACATACATATATACACATACATATGCACACACATATGCACACACACACACACACACACACACACACACACATACATATGCACACACATATACACACCCACACACATATATGGACATACATATACACACATACATATGCACACACACACACACACACACACACACACACACACACACACACACACACACACACACACACACTGGTCTGCAGATTGATGTGCTGCACTGGAAGCTCAGTTTTAATCAGTGTGAGTTTGATCATTGATCATCAGTGTGTGCTTTAATTAAACCGTCCAATCAGTCCTTCATTGTCTTCAAAGTGTCACGGCAGTGATGATTGTTGATCAGGGAATCCAGACACATCAAGAATAACAGTGTGTGCTAATCACTGATCATCACTGCCGTTATTACTCACACTTTACTAATACAGTCAGAACTCCTACAGAAACATTAATTAGACAGCACACTAATATCAAACCTTTGAAACTCTGAATGGGCGACACGGTGGCTCAGTGATTAGCACTGTCGCCTCAAAGCGAGAAGGTCGCTGGTTCGAGTCCCGGCTGGATGCGATGGCATTTCTGTGTGGATGTGCATGTTCTCCCCATGTTGGCGTGTCAGAAAAAAGATCAATGTCTCATCATGTGATTCAAAAGCAGAAATAATAATGCAGGGAAAAAGAAAAGCAATCATAACATATGGAAAACTGCTCATGTGTGGATGTTTTTGACAGTGTGGTGTGCTTTTTGAATGCAGATCGGCTGTGTTCTCTATGCAGAAACACTGGCACGAGCAGTAATTATGCTAATGGATTATTATTTTTCTGTTGTCCTGCTTGATTTATTGTTTGTAATAATCTAATAGCGCAATAATGAGCAAATTAGCCTCCCCCATGTGTGAATATGAGCAGTTCATATACAGCGAGCTCTTGTTTGGAGAGCAGTGAAATGCACAACGTCCCTGACCTACTTACAACACCTCCGTATAAGCTCTCCACACTCACTCACACACTCATACTCACACACACATACATACAAACACACACTCTGTGACATAATACATAATAAAAGTCGGAGTATTTTAGTACACTGCTGTTTCAAATCTCTTAAAGTATCCTGGCCTCAAATACACGAGTGTTCAGCAAAACTAGTTGACAGTCAGAACTAGCGTTGCCCTTAGATGCTGGTGCACATTGAATTTTGGTCACCTGATGTCACAACCTCAATCTAAGCTAATATTAACGTCTTATGATGTTGTGTGTGTGCTGGGCAATCACTAAAAGCACAACAGAATGTTACGTTTACACACATCCACTAATTACATGTAAATGCATCAGCTTTCTACTCATGTCTTTTTACTCATATCTTGAGTTATATTTACAACAGATACTTTACTCTATGCACTACATTTTTAGGCAAGTAATCCCAGGTAAAAAAAAAAAAAAGTGCACTAAATGCACTTTATTTTATAGTACATTACTGAAAAGTGTACTATTTTCGCACACTAATTTTGTACTCAATAATTTAACTAAAAGATAGTATTAAGTATATGTTAAGATAAACTTAATACCATCTAAGTGTACTCAACTGTGCTATTTTAAGACAACCTGAAATTGAACTAAAATGTGCTTTTAACATACTATATCTGTATTTTAAAAAATATATTTAGTTACAACTACAAATACACTTGAACCCTAATTTTAAACATTTAAATATATTTATGACATGTGCTAAATACTGTATTAAGAGTATTTTGGGAAAATGTACTTCTACTACAATACATTACTAATAGATTTTTAATAAAGTCAATTTAATGTAAACTTAAAAATACCACACTCAAGATCAATTTAAGTGTTAGTGATAATAATGCATTCACATGGTAACACTTTACAATAAGGTTCATTAGGTAACGCATTTACTAACATGAACTAATCATGAATAACACTTGTACAACATTTATTAATCATAATTAAACATTTACTAATGCATTATTAACATTCAAGTCCATGCTTGTTAACATTAGTTAATGCACCATTAGTTAACATGAACTAACAATGAACTACTGTATTTTCATTAACTAACGTTAACTAACATGAACAAATACAGTAGTAGATGTATTGTTCATTGTTTGTTCATGTTAGTAAATGCATTAATTAACATTAACTAATGAACCTTATTGTAAAGTGTGACCATTCACATTAAGTGTACTTAAGTACAACTTTTGGGAAAATGTACCTCGGTCCCACTTTATATTAAGTGGCCTTAACTAATATGTACTTACACAAGAATTAATAGTTTGTTACAACGTACTTATTTTGTAAATACATGTATTTACTGTGTACTTATGCTTGATTAAATACATGTAACTACATCTGTAATTAACTTTTGTAACTACATTTGTAAATACACTGTTGACCATCCCTTACACCTTAACCAACCCTTAAACCTACCCATACCCCCAAACCTGTCCATAACCCAACTTATCCCAACTCAAATGCACCACAAGTGTTCTCAAATACATTATAAACACAGTAAGTATGTTGTATTTATTTTTTTTATGTAAGTACATAGTAGTTAAGGACACTTAATATAAAGTGGAACCTGTACTTCTACTACAATACATTACTAATAGATTTTTTTATATATGAACTTATTTTAAATTTAGGATTATTATGTATAAACAGTGTACTAAAAATCAACTAATGTTTAAAGCATTTAAAGCACACTTTTGAAAAACACACTAATAAAACTCTTTTGGATGTTTTTTCTGTAGTGTACTTTATTGTAGTACACTAAAAATTTATTTTCAAGAGTTCACACTTAGCTGATGATTGATAATAAAGCTAGTTTGGCGTGCTGTCCCGGGAGAGAGCCCTGAGCTTATAAGATCCTCGAGCCCTGGGTTCCCTCCTGTTGCAAGGCGAAAGGGGAGTTTGAGCTCAGGTAGATCTCGATGACTCCTCCTCCTGCTTATTGTAGCTAAGTGTCAGATATGGATGCTGAAGGTGTACTCAGAGTTTAGCTAAAGTATTTGGATTAATTGTTTAGAGCGCTTGTTTTTGAACTGTGGGAGGAAACCGGAGGACCCGGGGAAAACCCACGCAACCACGGGGAGAACGAGCAAACTCCGCACAGACATGCCGTCTGGTTTGGAAAGGAATTAAAGCAGGGGCATTCTTGCTGTGAGGCAACAGCGCTAATCGCTGGCCACCGTGTCGCCCGTTTGAAAGAAGGGAAAGTAGGGTTGGGGGGGGGGGGGGTTTCTTCAAGGCGAAGATATTGAGATGAGAAAAGTCTGGTTGTTTATAGTGAGTTAAGGATCGTCTGATAGGATAATCAGTCGTTAGCTAAAGTTGGAACAGTTGTGAACAATCATAAGCACGTGATCCTCTCGACATTTGTTTATAAATAAACTTCACTAAGTATAACCGGTATTTAGTATACTTTTGTCAAGTGTACTAAAGTCCTACTGAAGTATAAACATACGTTTAATTAGTATATTTATAGTGAAAAACAATCAAACTTTTATTTAACACAAAAAATAACAATGTGCTAAAAATGTATTTGCGGGTATTTAAGTGTGTTGTAATTGCATTTAATTATATATTTTTTTGACCTGGGATGGTACTTTTACTGGAGTATGAATTTACAGTACTCTTTCCACCACTGCCAAGGGTCAATGCAAATAGGGTATATGCCGAGCTAGTGTTGGTCCCATACTGATAAACTTCCGGTGACTTGTTATCGTGAGTTTTCCCATTTTATACGCTTCCTTTTACAGCATCGATGTTGTAATGTCATTAAAATACAATCAGTTAAACAGACTTTGGCATTCATTTAGTTGCTCAAGCGAAAAACGAGACAAAAGTCGTTTACTTGCACGTGCCCGTCAGAATCGGCAGGCTAGCGCAGATGCTCCATTGAATATACTGAAGTGAAATAAATGCTCATTATTATAAAGACATGACAGGGGGAAATGTAATGTAATGCAGTGCTTCTTGTACAACCTGAGACCCACTTTATATGGGAGATCACTCAAACAGTGGAGATCACAGATTTTTAATGAAAACAGACCTTAAACGCACCGATTTTGCATTGACATACAGTTAACCCAGGTTACTGACAAATTAAAAGTCCTATTAGCATGCTTTTGCATATCCCCTATTAAACTCACACGACTAGCATAAATAATTCCTATTATAATAGTGTTTATTTTTCTTTCCAGCATGCGCGTCTTAGTTATGTCAGGTTTGCACTGCAAATAGCTTCTTTGTCTCTTATACTTACTAAGTTTTCAGCTATAAATCAGGACAAACACACAGTACACAAGAACATCTAATTTCCCAATGAGTGCCTGAGGGCCCCTTCAGGTCCCGGGGCCCCTTGAGAACAGCCCACACTTTCTGTAAGACCAGCGAGTTCAGCACAAGACACAAGGGAAGGTGTCGCGTACTTTTAAAAAACGCAATGTCATGGCAAAATTAAGGGCACTTCTCAGCACAAACGCCTCTCCGAGTTATTACCAGCCATCGGAGGATCCGCTCCTCAGGATTTAATGGCTCCCCCTGGGTGTTTAGAGGCCAAATAAACATAATTATGCTTGTTTCATGCCCACTACATTGGAGACGTCAGGATGCATGCGCTTAAGTGAAATAAATGACTGCTGCAGGTCCACGAAAAGACTCCACAGCATTGAAGCGTGCAGTGCTTTAAACACACACTGCATAAAAATAACGCCTTCTTCATTTTCCTTCAGTTTAGTGCCCTTATTTTATAATGGGTTGCCAAAGCGGAATGAACCGCCAACTATTCCAGCATGATTTACGCAGCAGACGCCCTTCCAGCTGCAACACCCATACACACTCACTTTCACACACACATACACTATGGTTCATCTGTCTGTCTGTTCGCAGACATAAATTCTGACTTTAACGGTACATCAATGTATATTTTCCAAAACACACTGGCCTTGTGTTGCCCTCTGCGGCTGTAGACCTCCAATGGCTGACAGCTAGTGTTGGTTAATCGACTATTCATCAATATCACTGACTTAACAGAGTTTAATACTAGCGGTTGTTACAAAATGTGGATGCTAATACACTAGTAATACAGTTTCAGTTAACTTAGCTCGAAAAAGACATGCTGCTCGCCATTGCTCGCTCTTATCACTGACGGAAGTCGCACGAACAGTGTTGCCAACTATTTCCAATGAAAAGTAGCTGAAGCCTGCCTGAACAGTAGCTAAATGCTGCCAGATGACGTTACGCACTAATTTGCATATCAGTGACATCATCATGTAGTATCTGACAAGCGTAAGCGCGTCATGTTTCTACTCTCTGATGCGCCGTGTGTTATATTATATTAACAAAAACACAGAAATGTGCGCACATCTAGAAAATCTTGAAGGCAGGTGCACGATCAAAAAACAAACATTAGTAGCAAAAGATTCAAAGTAAATCGGCACACTGCCACTTTAGCTCTCAAAAAAATTTTTTATGTCAATATCACAATATTACAGCGTTTCGACCGACATGGTCTTCATCAGGTAAAGCATTGCAAATGGAAGTCCACCAGAAATAGTCAAACAGCTCCACACAGCACCTGCAGTCAATTATCACAATCAGCTAACAAGCCGGTAAACAGGAACATTTGCATACAATAATATACATCTAACAATATGAAAAACATACATACCATTACAAACATTTAAAATACAAATACAAATTCTCACTATAGACTTCCTCGGAGACAGTATTCTATAGGCTAAATAGATATAGCGCATCACACCTGCACAAAATCACATCAATCAAACACAAGGCCAGCAGACCTAGGGGCAAAAACATTATGTACATATTTAGTATACAACAATTCATTCATTTTCTTGTCAGCTTAGTCCTTTTATTAATCCGGGGTCGCCACGACAGAATGAACCGCCAACTTATCCAGCAAGTCTCTACGCAGGGGATGCCCTTCCAGCCGCAACCCATCTCTGGGAAAAGTATACAACAAAATAGAATGCAAATACACTTACAAAAAGGATTTTAAATCAAAATCCAAATTCAAACCTCTTGGAGATAAAGTGTTTAGTGTGTAAATGTAAAACGCTTCCCTCTGTAATAAAAGTCACCCCTTCTCGGCACCTTCACTTGTTCAATGCCAATATATCGCAACGTCGCAAGGTTATGTTTCAATGCATTAAAATGAACGGCGATAGGATTTCGTTGATCGTTTCATCGTATATTACTTCTGTGTTCAGCAATTCGTGTTTAAAAAGACGGTGTTTAAAAACACGAATTGCTGAACACAGAAGTAATATACGATTAAACGATCAACGAAATCCTATTACCGTTCATATTATATTAAAACATTACATCCAGATTCACAGTAAACAGGTTCTTATTTACATATTACACTGAGTGATGACGTCATTGCGTAATCGCAACTCAAAACTACATCGTTATGTAGTGTACAAAATTATTAATGTGTTCTCAAATTGACCGGCCATCTCAGCAAAAACATTACTAGAAATATGTCCATTTGGATTTGTATGAAAAATGTAGTTGCCTATTTGTAAAAGTAATACACAGAATTTTTGATGTTTTATTTTTCAATTTAACACTGATAATTACATTCTTTTAAATAATCACAGCTTGTGTTCACACTCTATTTAACCTGGGAAATTAGCCAGGTAAACTCTGCTGCTATTTTGGGATTTTGCCGACCCAAATTTAAAAGCTTCCCAAATCCACATGCAGAGGTGTAAATGCAAAAATGTGGTATCATTTTAAAGAAAACCCTTTGAATTTTCATAAACTCTATTGAAAGGCAAGGCAAGTTGGGTGTTTCCCAGTACTGGGTTGCAGCTGGAAGGGCATACGCTGTGTAAAATAGTTGGCGGTTCATTCCGCTGTGGCAGCCCCTATTGAATAAAGGTACTAAGCCGAAGGAAAATGAATGAATGCATGTGTTGAACAAAACTTTCTCCCTGAAAAATATACAGGAGAGCTAATAATTCAGATAATTCTGACTTCAGCTGCATGGACAGTAGCCTGTGCTGTGTGTTATAAACAGCACTGAATGTCAGATTAGCGAGTGTGTTCATCATGATGATTAGCGTCGTCCCCAAAGGGCCACAAAAGCATATTGCAGCAGCGTCTCTCACACTCCCAGGAGCAGAACTCCACTACTTATGTCATTATTACAGCAGGCAATTAATTACACAGTCGAATTGAACCCAGTAACCCCGGAGAGCGGTGGTCTGGCCTATTTTTAGGAGGTAGTCCTCTCCTCTGGCCAGTTGTGCATCGGTTGGTCCCGCGCTCGTGTCGATAGCATCTGCAGGCTTTCAGAGTCCAGCATTAACAGCAGCGGGTTATTCATTCTCTTTCCACTGGCCTGCATTTTCCACTGCTCTGGACGTCTGAACACTGGGCTAGCTGGGATTTTCCATTATTCTCAACACTGTAGACTGGAGGATTCAATCATTGTATGCTACTCACATGCACACGTCATCAGGGCTTCATCAGACTGACTCGCTTGAAAATCCATCCCGTTTAATGTCATTGGCAGAAATATTACAGTTGCACATTTCCTTGCAATTATAAAAATGCTATTGTAATACATTGTCAGCTCTACTCTGCTCTGATTGGTCAGGATTGGTTATAGGGCCCGACTCGGCTTTGATTGGTCGATGGGCCCAACTCTGTTCTCATTGGTCAGATGAGTCTACTTTGCTCTGATTGCTCAGATGTCTCTGCTCTGATTGGTCAGCTAGCTGTATTCTTCTCTGATTGGTCAAATTGGTCTACTCTTCTTGGATTGGCCAGATAGCTGTACTCTTCTCTGATTGGTCAGACTAGTCTACTCTGATTGGATTAGACTGGTCTTTTCTTATTGGTGAGATGGCTGTCCTTATATCTAATTTTTCTTCTCTTATTGGTCAGATGGATGTACTCTTCTCTGATTGGTCAGACTAGTCTGCTCTGATTTGTCAGATTTGTTTGCTCTTCTCTGATTGGTCAGACTAGTCAACTCTGCTCTGATTTGTCAGATTTGTCTGCTCTGATTGGTCAGACTAGTCTACTCTGCTCTGATTTGTCAGATTTGTCTGCTCTACTCTGATTTGTTGAGACTGGTCTGCTGTTATTTATCAGATGGCTGTACTCTTCTCTTATTGGTCAGACTAGTCTATTCTGATCTGATATGTTTATACAGGTCTTCCTTTATTGGTCAGATGGGTGTCCTTTGCTTTAATTGGTCTTCTTTTATTTGTTAGATAGATGTACTCTTCTCTGATTGGTCAGACTAGTCTATTCTGATCTGATTGGTTTAAACTGGTCTTCTCTTACTGGTCAAATAGCTGTACTCTTCTCTGACCTGTCAGATGAGTCTGCACTGATTGGTCAAATTAGTCGGCTCTGATTTGCTTACTCTGCTATGATTGGTCAGAGAGCTGCACTCTTCTACGATTGGTCAGGCTAGTATACTCCGCTTTGAATAGTATCGGTCTGCTCTGATTGGTCAGAAAGATGGCTCTACTCAGCTCTAATTGGTCTTCTCGTATTAGTTAGATGGCTGTACTCTTCCCTGAGTGGTCAGACTAGTCTACTCTGCCCTGATTGGTCAAATTGGTCTGCTTTGCTTTGATAGGTCAGATAGCTGTACTCTTCTCTGATTGGTCAGACTAATTTACTCTGCTCTTACTGGTTTAGACTGGTCTGCTTTAATTGGTCAGAAAGATGACTCTTCTCTTCTCTTATTGGTCAGATGGTTGTACTCTGCTCTTATTGGGTAAACTAGTCTGCTCAGATTTGTCACATTGGTCTACTCTGCTCAGGCTGGTCTACTTTCTGATTGGTTAGACTAGTCTACTTTGCTCTCATTGGTTTAGACTGGTCTGCTCTGATTGGTTAGATGGTTCTACTCTGCACTCATTGGTTAGAAGATTCTGATTGGTCAGATGACTCTAATTGGTTCTCTCCTTTTGGTCAGACTGATGATCTCTTCACTGATTGGCCTACTCTGCTCTGATTGGTCAGATAGCTGTACTCTTGAACGGTCAGACTGGTCTACTCTGCTCTGATTGGTCTACACTGATCAGAATGCCCAGCCCCAACACTAATCGGTTGTGTGGAAGCCAGGAGTTTTTACAGTTTTGCTCTAGCATGCGTTTCATGTGGTCTTGACTGAACATGTCTGATATTGACCCAGCTGTGCTGTTGTGATCAAACTGATGTGATTTTAACCTCGGAGACCGCAGACGCTCACATCTCATCCGACGGATCAGTCATGTCATAACAGCGGGTGGAAATATTGAGCGATTCTCCGATTCTAGCGTCTCATGTTCACTGCATCACTGCTGTGGGGAAAGAGAGTTTTCTGACCGCACTCATATTACAGAGGACAACCCGTCTGTGTAGGTTACAAAACTACTGTAAACTAGGGCGTTTGGGTGTTTAGAGTTTCATATTTTAAGTTTTACTCTTTAAAAACAAACTTTGCTTTTCATTTAAGGTTTAAAATCATAAATAATAAGCATTAATGTTGCTATGCAGCTTTTGCCTTTTTTGAAGACCACTTTTACACATAAATAGCACCCCAATTTACAGTTTCAGATAGTTATAATGAGCAAAAGCATAAGTAAAATAAAAATGCACAGTTTATTATTTGATTAATCCATTGATCTGAAAAAAATATTGCTAACTAATCGATAATTAAAATGCTTGTTATTTGATAATTAATTTGAAGATGAATTTTGTTTTATGGTAATTTTTACAGCAAATCTCACAACTTCAATTTTTCATATATTTATAGAAATAATATAAATAAAAAAATAATAATAATAAAAAATATATATATATATATATATATATACATATATATATATATATATATATATATATAATAACTATTATTACTTAATTATTCAATTTAAGTAAATATTATTACAGAATTTTTTTAAGTAATGCGTTACTTTACTCGTTACTTTGAAAAATAATATTTTAACTTGGTTGCCTTGATGCGTTATCTCAACATGGCTGAAATACACTAAGAAACATAGCCCAAGCAAAGTATTTTATATTCTGTATACAAGTTTGACAGCTGAAACGTACAACAAAATGTACACCAAGTGACATATTTCAGATCTGAAAAATGTAGATGGCTCCCTCTAGTACCTTAAGTGACGTATTTCCTAAGTACATACCCTAAGTAATGCATTTCATATTCGCAAAATATAGAAAGTGCAATCGAGTAGATTTGTCATCTGAAATGTACAACAAAAATATACCCCAAGTGAGTATTTCATATTCGCAAAGTGTAAACAGCGTCCTCTGGTGAATTTTGCAGCTGAACCACGTTAAGAAACATACCTGGAGCAAAGTGTTTTATATAAACGGTGCCCTCTAGTGGATTTTTCAGCTGAACTGTGCAACAAAATGTACCCTAGGTGATGTATTTCAAATTTGTAAAATATAGACAGCACCCTCTGGTGGACTTGTCATCTGAAATGTACAACAAAAACATACCACAAGTGAGTATTTCACTTTTGCAAAATCTAGACAGCGCCCTCTGGTGAATTTTGCAGCTGAACCACGTTAAGAAACATACCTGGAGCAAGGTGTTTTATATAAACAGCGCCCTCTAGTGGATCAGCTGAAATGTACAACAAAATGAACCCTAAGTAACGTATTTCAGATAATCAAAATTGCAGACAGCGCCCTCTAGTGGACTTGTCATTTGAAATGTACAACAAAAACATACCACAAGTGAGTACTTCATATTCGCAAATTTAGACAGCGCCCTCTGGTGTATTTTGCAGCTGAACCACGTTAAGAAACATACCTGGAGCAAGGTGTTTTATGTAAACAGCGCCCTCTAGTGGATTTATCAGCTGCAAATGTGCAACAAAATGTAGCCTAAGTGGTGCATTTCAGATTTGTAAAATGTAGATAGTGCTATCTAGTGGATTTGTCGGCTGAACTGTACAACAAAATCAACCCTAAGTAACATATTTCAGATTATCAAAATTGCAGACAGCGCCCTCTAATGGACTTGTCATCTGAAATTTACAACAAAAACGTACCCCAAGTGAGTATTTCAGATCTGTAAAATGTAGACAGCACCATCTCGCGAATTTTGCAGCTAAAACACGCTAAGAAACAAACCTGGAGCAAAGTGTTTTATATAAACAGCGCCCTCTAGTGGATTTATCAGCTGCAAATGTACAACAAAATGAACCCTAAGTAACGTATTTCAGTTAATCAAAATTGCAGACAGCGCCCTCTAGTGGACTTGTCATCTGAAATGTACAACAAAAACATACCACAAGTGAGTACTTCATATTCGCAAATTTAGACAGTGCCCTCTGGTGTATTTTGCAGCTGAACCATGTTAAGAAACATACCTGGACTAAAGTGTTTTATATAAACAGCGCCCTCTAGTGGATTTTTCAGCTGAAATGTGCAACAAAATGTAGCCTAGGTGAAGCATTTCAGACCTGTAAAATGTAGACAGCGCCCTCTGGTGAATTTTGCATCTAAAACACGTTAAGAAACATACCTAGAGCAAACTGTTTTATATAGACAACGCCCTCCAGTGGATTTTGCAGCTGAAATGTGCAATAAAATGTACCCAGAGCCTATTACATTTGCTGAGGCATGTATTTCCAATGAGCCCAGGCTGGGAGGGATTATACATAGTGTATAACTAACAGGTTAAAGTGGGTCATTTCACTGGGATCAACACACAAACAGCACAAAGCTTTCATTCTAATGACATTATGAAACTGAACCGGTGAATCTGACATAATCCCACACAATTCTAGAATGATTCTGTATGAGCTGCTTAAAATAGCAGGCAAAGCGGATGGATTAATGAAGACGGAGGTAAACGAAACCTCAGCAGAAAACTATGACATGATTTCAGATTTCTGCATGACTAATAATAATTAATAATAAACTGAATGAATGAAAAGATCACACATGTATCCTCAGGTTTGACTACTGTAAAACAGGCCACTGTATCCGCACTGAACCCTCCACAGTCAGCAGATCTCAATCCAAGAGAGCAGCTTTGGGATGTGGTGGAATGGGAGATTGGCATCATGGATGTGCAGCCGACAAATCTGCAGCAACTGTGTGATGCTATCATGACAATATGGAGCAAAATCTCTGAGGAATATTTCTAGTGCCTCGTTGAATCTACACCACAAAGGATTAAGGCAGTTCTGAAGGCAAAAGGGGACCAACCCAGTACTAGTAAGGTGTACCTAATAAAGTGGCCGGTAAGTGTATCGCTTTAGCCTAAAGAAATAAGCCAGTTTAAATAAGTATATGCTGAATGTCTGTCTGTCTGTGTGTGTGTGTGTGTGTGTGTGTGTGTGTGTGTGTGTGTGTTTTCAAGCCCGTTTCTCAGGCTCAGAGTCTGTGTGTGAACATGAGCATAAACACAGTGCTTGTGAAGCGCATGGGATTGTGGGAAGCGAGAGCGTCTTTTACTCCGGACGGAGGAATGTGGGCTTATAAAGACAGAAGTGTGTGTTTGTGGATGCACATGTACATCTCTAATAATATCAGCGCAGGGAAGCTGTGCTATTTAAAGCTGCGGCCTGTGGGAGACGTCCAGCTCCAGGCAGAGGGCATGGGAAGAGCCGGAGCCCACCGCGGGACCTCCAGAGTCGGAAACACACACACACACATATACCCACACATTATGGTTTCAGCATTGATAATGCAATGATCCCCAATCGAGCAGTTCCATGCAAATGCCAGACCTCTCATGACACGAAATAAAGTTTTACCAAAATAGCGAAACCCTTTCTAGGTTGTGTGTGTAGGTGTGTATTCTACAATACTGTAAACACACTCTAAATGTCTCCGTCAGTGTTCAAACTGTTATATTTGATTCATCAAAGTCACACAAGCATTATATATCAAAACCTGCCGGAACTACTTTAGCTGTGCGCTTATCTGACAATAACCAAACACCTTAAAGCAGGGGTGTCCAAACTCAGTCCGGGAGGGCCGGTGTCCTGCAGATTTGAGCTCATACTTGCCTCAACACACCTGCAAGGATGTTTCTAGAAAGCCTAGTAAGAGCTTGATTAGCTAGCTAGGTGATTAGCTAGCTAGGTTATTAGCTAGGTGTGTCTGATTGGGGTTGGAACTCCAGGGCCGAGCTTGGACATGCCTGCCTTAGAGTGCCCATCAGCCAATCAGAATCAAGCATTCAACAACCCTGCAGTATATTTATTTACAGCTATTATTAATGAATATATAATGGCCACATTTTGATGCATCAGGTGTGTGAGTGTGTATATGCATGTATAGTTTGTGTGTGTTCGCGCATGTGTGTATATGTAGTGTATATGTAGTGTGTGTATATGCATGTATAGTGTGTGTGTGTGTGTGTGTGTGTGTTCGCGCATGTGTGTATGTGTAGTGTGTGTATGCGACTTGACTGTACGCTTCACTTTATTCAGTTCACTACAGCACTGAAGCATCACACACACACACACACACACACACAATTAAGGCCAAAAATAAGTTCTGGAATCAGGTCTGTTCACCTCAGCGCCACTTTAAACAGTGTTTCTGATCTACTTCTGCTCCACGACCCAGATTTCACAAATCAAGTGATGCTAAAAATGTGTCTCTGCACAAAACCCAACTGAATGATGCGTTATAGAGCCAATCCACCTTAAACCACATCATATTAATGCATTATGAGGACGCTCTTTTCCGTTCAATACACTTCAGCAGCACGGTGGCTCAGTGGCTAGCACTGTGGTCTCACACCAAGAAGGTCACTGGTTTGAGTCTTGGCTGGGTCAGTTGGTGTTTCTGTGTGGAGTTTGCATGTTCTCCCTGTGTTGACGTGGGTTTCCTCCAGGTGCTCCGGTTTACCCCACAGTCCAAACACATGCGCTATAGGGGAATTAGGTAGGCCAAATTGTCCATGGTGTATGGGTGTTTCCCAGTACTGGGTTACAGCTGGAAAGGCATCTGTTGTATAAACATATGCTGGATAAGTTGGCGGTTCATTCTGCAGAGGTGACCTCTAATGAATAAAGGGGCTAAGCTGAAAATAAGATGAATGTATGAATAATATTAATTGCATTATTAGTGCACATTTCTAGCCATACTTTAAAATAATCTTTTAAAAGTGCTGTTTAATGGAGAGATTTATTCACATTTTTAAAGCTAATAGCTTAGATTCAAAAATGTTTTAATAACTCATTTATTTTGACTTTGCCTTGAGTGCATACTATTTAAATCGTTAGTTTGCAAGATACTAGTATTCAGCTTAAAATGACAATTTAAAGCTTAACATAGTTATTGTAATTAGGTGAGTCATTTGACCACAGTGCTTTATTCTGTGGATTGGGAATGGGTTTGTCCATGTTTGACCCAATGTTGGGTTACAACACCCAGCAATTCATAAACATCAATATAAACATAACCTTTATATACAGGGCCGAAGCAAGCAGAACTGCCGCTCTAGGTTAAGGACTAGCATGCCGCCCTCAACACGAAAAGTGAAAACGAAAGTGACCAGTTTATGAAGTGAGTACGGGGGCAGGGTGGGGGATTGGTCATACTCGCGGGATGAAAGTGGGGACCGGGTGGGGGTTGAGGGGTTATGTCACAGGATGATAGTGGGGACCGGGGGGAAGGGGTTTGTTGAGGATGAGAGTGAGGACCGTAGGGGTAGAGGGCGTTAGGGTGCGCATTTGCCGCCCTCACTAATCTGCCGCCCTAGGCTCGCCTATATGGATGCACCGGCCCTATTTATAAATAGTATACTTGTAGTATTTTTTACTACAGTAAACTGTGATGTACTGTAGAATCAAAACAATCATTAAATTACTGTAGCTGTTGTTACCATAGCAACTGTGGAATCATCACAACATATAAATTACTGTAGTCGCTGTTGTTACCATAGCAACTGTGGAATCATCACAACATATAAATTACTGTAGTCGCTGTTGTTACCATAGCAACTGTAGAATCATCACAACAGATCATTTACTGTAGTTGTTGTGTTACCATAGCAACTGTAGAATCATCACAACAGATCAATTACTGTAGCTATTGTTACCATAGCAACTGTAGAATCGCCACAACAGATCAATTACTGTAGCTATTGTTACCATAGCAACTGTAAAATCATCACAACATATCAATTACTGTAGATGTTGTGTTACCATAGCAACTGTAGAATCATAACAACAGATCAATTACTGTAGCTGTTGTGTTACCATAGCAACTGTAGAATCATCACAACAGATCAATTACTGTAGTTGTTGTGTTACCATAGCAACTGTAGAATCATCACAACAGATCAATTACTGTAGCTGTTGTGTTACCATAGCAACTGTAGAATCACCACAACAGATCAATTACTGTAGTTGTTGTGTTACCATAGCAACTGTAGAATCATCACAACAGATCATTTACTGTAGCTGTTGTGTTACCATAGCAACTGTAGAATCACCACAACAGATCAATTACTGTAGCTGTTGTGTTACCATAGCAACTGTAGAATCACCACAACAGATCAATTACTGTAGCTGTTGTGTTACCATAGCAACTGTAGAATCATCACAAAATATATATTACTGTAGTCGTGTTACCATAGCAACTGTAGAATCATCACAACAGATCTATTGCTGTAGTTGTTGTGTTACCATAGCAACTGTAGAATAATCACAACAGATCAATTACTGTAGCTGTTGTGTTACCATAGCAACTGTAGAATCATCACAACAGATCAATTACTGTAGCTATTGTTACCATAGCTACTGTAGAATCATCACAACAGATCAATCACTGTAGCTGTTGTGTTACCATAGCAACTGTAGAATCACCACAACAGATCAATTACTCTAGCTGTTGTGTTACCATAGCAACTGTAGAATCATCACAACAGATCAATCACTGTAGCTGTTGTGTTACCATAGCAACTGTAGAATCATCACAACAGATCAATTACTGTAGCTGTTGTGTTACCATAGCAACTGTAGAATCACCACATCAGCTTAATTCAGGTGCTCCACTACAGTATGGTTTGGAAACACTACACTATTTACTATAAATGACTATAGTATTTCTCCATGTGGGTCACCGCTGCTGACGGACTCCTGTCGCCTCTGATATTAACTCTCAGCAGGAACCCTTAAGTCATTAACGCTGGAGATAAACTCTGCTCGGAAACCAGAAGAACATGACGAGAAACAGCACAAAGCAAGCTTCCAGCGTCTTCTCCAATGTCTCAGCTGCTGGACACACAGAACTGGCAGACGCTCTGCTGACATCTGGGCGCTTCTGTACAAACAAACTCCTGTCTAACTCTGACTATTCATTAGCGCATGTGCATCTGTCATTATAAGTGAGTCCAGACACCTGCTACATGAGGCCCTCAGATGCTCATTTAATGAGGCTGAATCAAACGCTCCCCATGAGGGAGACTCAAACAGCGGCTGCTCCACAAACACTTTCATTCCTCACAGGAGAGCAAAAACACCACGCTGGAGATCAGCTTACTATTCCACACTGTAAAAAATACAGGGCTCCACACAGACCCATCATGGTTTATACTATTTTAAGTTGACTGAACATGAAACAGGGTGACACCCTTGCTGAAAAATCCAGCTTTAACCAGCCTAGGCTGGTTGGCTGGTTTTAGCTAGTCGACCAGGCTGGTTTTAGAGGGGTTTTGACCACTTCCAGGCTGGTTTCCAGCCATTTCCAGCCTGGTCTTAGCTGGTCAGGCTGGGAGATGACCAGCTAAAACCAGCTTGACCAGCCTAGCCAAGCTGGGAGTCCAGCCAAGACCAGCCATATCTGGTTTTAGCTGGATTTGGCTGGTCATTTTCCAGCCTGACCAGCTAAGATCAGGCTGGAAATGGCCAAAACCCCTCTAAAACCAGGCTGGTCAACCAGCTAAAACCAGCCAACCAGCCTAGGCTGGTTTAAGCTGGATTTTCGAGCAGGGACGGTGGCTCAGTGGTTAGCACTGTCGCCTCACGGTAAGAAGGTCACTGCTTCGAGTCCCGCCTGGGTCAGATGTCATTTCTGTGTGGAGTTTGCATGTTCTCCCCGTGTTGACGTGAGTTTCCTCCGGGTGCTCTGGTTTCCCCCAGTCCAAACACATGCGCTATAGGTGAACACACACACACTTTTCATTATGAAATAAAGCTGTGTGTTTGCTCTGATTGCTGCGTGTTTCACCTGCTGAAGGTCTGGACTCTCTGATTCAGGCTCTGTCATTCACCACATGCGGACTGCCTAAGAATAGACCCAAAATAAGCCGTAGTTACTGCAGTCATGCATGCAGAAGGGTTTAATTACTGGAGCTAGCGGAGCATGCTCTCCTGCACCTTCTGCCTTTACACTGCAATCGGTCCATTTAAAAGAAGAGTTCGTCCAAAACATGAACACTTCCTCTGTAAAGTGTTTCAAAAGTTAATAACTTGGAAGTTTGGAGGTATACTTTATTTTTTACTACAGTATACTGTGGTTTATCGTAGTGTTATATAACTGAAAGTTGTAGAAAACTACAGTATTGGGTCATTGTTTACATTATTATGGTAGTTGTGTTACCATAGCAGCTATTGCTATGGAAGTGACATCACTTGCAGCAAGTCATGTGCTTTTTCTATGAGCGAGTTACAGATTGTTTTGCCTTTTTATTAGCGATGTAACGGAGTCGACCGACATTACAGATAATAGAGAAAATAGATGCTTCGTGCAAATGTTTATTCAAATAGAGTAAACACACAAACAAAGAGGACAATTAGACTTGATTCTTTCATGATAACTGAAGTTATACACTCACCGGCCACTTTATTAGGTATACCTGTCTAACTGCTTGTTAACGCAAATTTCTAATCAGCCAATCACATGATGGCAGCAGCTCAACGCATTTAGGCATGTAGACATGATCAAGACGATCTGCTGCAGTTCAGACTGAGCATCAGAATGGGAAAGAAAGGGGATTTCAGTGACTTTGAACGTGGCATGGTTGTTGCTGCCAGACGGGCTGCTCTGAGTATTTCAGAAACTGCTGATCTGCTGGGATTTTCACGCACAACCATCTCTAGGGTTTACAGAGAATGTTCCGACAAAGAGGAAATATCCAGTGAGCGGCAGTTCTGTGGGCGCAAATGCCTCGTTGATGAGGCCAGAGGAGAATGGCCAGACTGGTTCCAGCTGATAGAAAGGCATTTGAATGGTCAGGTCAGAATTTGGCATCAACAACATGAAAGCATGTATCCATCCTGCCTTGTATCAGTGGTTCAGGCTGGTGGTGTAATGGTGTGTGTGTGTGGGGGGGGAGGGGTTCTTGGCACACTTTGGGCCCATTAGTATCAGCTGAGCATCAGCTTCCAGCAGGATAACACACCATGTAATAAAGCTCAATCATCTCAGACTGGTTTCTTGAACATGACGATGAGTTCACTGTACTCAAATGGCCTCAACAGTCACCCGAACTCAATCCAATAGAGCAGCTTTGGGATGTGGTGGAACGGGAGATTGGCATCATGGATGTGCAGCCGACAAATCTGCAGCAACTGTGTGATGCTATCATGACAATATGGAGCAAAATCTCTGGGGAATATTTCCAGTAGCTTGTGGAATCTACGCCACCAATGATTACGGCAGTTCTGAAGGCAAAAATGGTCCAACAGTGTACTAGTAAGGTGTACCTAATAAAGTGGCTAGTGAGTGTATAATCAAAATGATTGGTAGTGGCCCAGATGAGCCTACGTTATCAGTTTAATCAGTTGTTATCGGTGAATGCCAATCAAAGTCAAGCATTCCAGAGAGCCGTGTAATAATATTGAATACATTTTGGTTCTACATGGATGAGCGTGTGCTTAACTTTCCTCTAAAACATCCCAGTTTAACCAGACAAACAGCACAAAGAGCTAAAGCTTGAGACGCTCCACCAATGGCATTAATCAACCTTAGCATTTACTGCAAAATATGCTGTCCTTATTCAAAGTTTTCATCTTGATTCCAGTCCAAATATCTAAATATTGTTGAATAAAAAAGCATTTACCAGACAAGCAAAACATATAGTCTTGTTTTTAGAAGTAATGAGTCAAAATGAAGTGAGTTTTTCATTAAAAGAAGTAAAATAGTCTGCCAACGAAGTAGCACAATAATGTTATTTCAAAGGGAAATCAGATTATTTAGCTTGTTTTAATGAAAAACTCACAACATTTTGACTCATTATTTTGTAAAACAAGGTCATATTTTGTACTTGTTTACTTGATTTAAGACTCTTTTGATATTTGGACTAGAATCAGGACAAAAACTCTAAAGAAGAAAGGCTTTTTTTGCAGTGAGTCGATGAATATCAATAATGCGCAGTGTGAATATTTCAGGATCCCCCCACAGAAAATCCATGTTTTCCTACTAAAGCGAGCAGTCGGTGTAAATCTGTGGATCAATGAGAGAGAGCGGACGAGCTTCAGAAACCTCTGATGGAAACACACACACACACACACACACACACACATATACGACACACGGACTAAAGGGAAATCTCTCGCAGAAACAAATCAATACCTATTATTGCAGTGCGTCCCTAGCTGATATTGTTTGGCAGGTCGTTTTAATTAGAGGTCATTCGTTCATTCATTTCTCAACAAACAACAAAGCAAAACATTTGGACAACAAAGTGAAGGCTGTTAATATAGACCAGTGGTTCTCAAACTGTGGTACATGTACCACTACTGTTACACGGGCTTCCTTCTAGTAGTACGCGGAGATATCAAATATGTACAAGCTACATATATTTGAAAATGTATCAACAATTATTTATATATGAATATGACATATACTATTATTTATTTTATGACATACAGCCTATATTTCTGAGGTCCAGGCAACATTTCCAGGTGTTGATGAATTGGCTACTATATGTTAATACTTTACATTTAAGTACAGCACTTTCCTTTTTCTTTTAAAGAACATTAACCTTCCATTTTGGCGAGGCAGTGGCGCAGTAGGTAGTGCTGTCGCCTCACAGCAAGAAGGTCGCTGGTTCGAACCTTGGCTCAGTTGGGGTTTCTGTGTGGAGTTTGCATGTTCTCCCTGCGTTCGCGTGGGTTTCCTCTGGGTGCTCCGGTTTCCCCCACAGTCCAAACACATGCGCTACAGGTGAATTGGGTAGGCTAAATTGTCCGTAGTGTATGAGAGTGTGTGTGAATGTGTGTGTGGATGTTTCCCAGAGATGGGTTGCAGCTGGAAGGGCATCCGCAAAAACTTGCTGGATAAGTTGGCGGTTCATTCCACTGTGGCGACCCCGGATTAAAAAAGGGACCAAGCCGACAAGAAAATGAATGAATAAACGAACCTACCATTTTTAACTTTTAAAAGCACATTTTAATTTAAATGTTGACGTTTTTAGTTGGCTTGTTTACATATAAGCACAGTACAGTTTTAACATTTAGACTATTTATAATGTTTAAAATGGCTAACAATAATAAATATTCTTAATAATAGAAATGAATCTGCCACATTTTAGAATGGTGCAGAGCTGCAGCTGCTTTACTGGGCCTACTACGCTACTGTATTTCATTACTGCTTATTAATGTGGTTTTTGGAGAGACAATTGTTTTCTGAGGTGGTACTTGATGAAAAAAGTTTGAGAAACACTGATATAGACCATTTCGAGAGACGTAAACAAAAACAATGGTCCCTGCGCATTTCATGTTTTACATTTTTATTTTCTGCGGCTTCCGAGAATCCAAAAAGAGCCACATAGTGATTAATAATGTCATCGTGGCTGCTTTAACATTAGGTTATGATTGAATTGCCTCTCGTTACAGTTATGAAATAGTTTGATAACAAGCAGGAAATGTTCATGAGCCAATCACATCGCCACAAACGGTCTATAACGGGGTGTCCGGCATAGTTTAGCTCCAACTACCTTCATAACACCTGCCTGGAAGTTTCTAGTATACCTAGAACAGGGGTACCCTGGAGGGCCGGTGTCCTGGAGAGTTTAGCTGCAAGCCGAATTAAACACACCTGCAGCATCAAGCTCTTACTAGATATACTAGAAACTTCCAGGCAAGTGTGTTAAAGCAAGATGGAACTAAACTCTGCAAGACATCGGCACTCCAGGACCAAGTTTGGACACCCCTGACCTAGAAATGGCTTAATTAGCTGGTTATAGTGTATTTAATTGGGGATGGAACTAAAACATGCAGGACACCCTGCTGCAAAATCCAGCTTAAACCAGCCTAGGCTGGTTGGCTGGTTTTAGCTGGTTGACCAGCCTGGTTTTAGAGGGGTTTTGGCCATTTCCAGGCTGGTTTCCAGCCATTTCCAGCCTGGTCTTAGCTTGTCAGGCTGGAAAATGACCTGCTAAATACAGCTAAAACCAGCTTGACCACCCTGGTTTAAGCTGGATATGGCTGGTTTTGGCTGGACTCCCAGCCTGGCTAGGCTGGTCAAGCTGGTTTTAGCTGGTCATCTCCCAGCCTGACCAGCTAAGACCAGGCTGAAATGGTTAAAAACCAGCCTGGAAATGGTCAAAACCCCTCTAAAACCAGCCTGGTCGACCAGCTAAAACCAGCCTAGGCTGGTTTAAGATGGATTTTTCAGTAGGGCACCAACCCTCCAGGACCGAGTTTGGACACCCCCGTTCTAGGTATAGTAGAAACTTTCAGGCAGGTGTGTTGAAGGAAGTTTGAGCTAAACTATGCAGGACACCGGCCCTCCAGGACTGAGTTTGGACACCCCTGGCTTAGTCCATAACACACCTAGAATTCAATTATGCATTTTTTGAGTGAATACAGAGTTTACATTAATGTTTATGACAAAATATGGGTGAAGAAATTAATTTGTTGTTCAGCAATATATAGATATATTTATATCAGAATGAAACATTTATTCTGGTACTTGTTAGAACACATAGATGTATACACTGGATATGGCATACGGACCCTGAGCATGCATCAATACCGCCGCCATATTTGTACAGGGTCTCCAGGACGAGCGTCATTCAACCGCACTAGTCAAAGCCAATATGAAGATGCCGGACAACTGCTGGGTTCACTTTTTAAATTATATTCATAGGACCATATTTAACCTAAATGGGTTTGTCCATAAGCCAGCATCTCTTAAGAGTGTATAAAATGACCTTTGCCATGTTTAATTTTAAGCAACACACACAGCAGTTTTCTTTTAGCGAAGAACAGTACAAAGCCGGCAGTACTAAAGGTCATGGGTTCAATCCCCAAGAAATGCATGACCTAATTAAAAGCACACAATGAACGGTAGAGTAAGCTGCTTTTGATCAAAATGTCTGCCAAAAGCAAAACAAACAAACAACAGCAACACACCGTCACACACTTTCACCACAACTGAAAGAATGCACACACTAATTACAGCATTTAAAACATCAGACATGCTCTGAACTGACATTCATTAAAATATGTAAATGTAAAACTCATGTAAAGCTTTCATATCGAGTTAAAATTTGCTTTATATTCAGACATTCAGACTTTCTCCTTAATAATATAATATCAGAAAGGTATTATTAGCACATTCTAAATAGTGAAATCATATTAGCAGCCAATGACTATCAAGGTACATCAATGTTTACAGTCAAATAAACAGTGCTAATGTTGCTCTGAGGTCATGTTTACATCTGATTTCAGCCCGAATATTGAAAGCGCAATGGGAAATAATATAGAGAGCATGTCATTAAGTTGTCACTGTACAAATGTGCGAAAAAAAACCCAACTTTACCTCAATATTACAACATATAGATCAGGGGTGTCAAACTCAATTCCTGGAGGGCCGAAGCCCTGCACAGTTTAGTTCCAACCCTGCTCCAACACACTTACCTGTAGGTTTCAAACAAGCCTGAAGGACTCAATTAGTTTGATCAGGTGTGTTTAATTAGGGTTGGAACTAAACTGTGCAGAGCTGCGGCCCTTTTGGGGTGAGTTTGACACCTGTGATGTAGATCTTCAAACATCTTACTCTGGGAACTTATGTAAAGCTTAAATCTCTCTCACACACTGTGAATAAACTGCTATATACTGAGCCACTGCTAGAAATATATGGAGCTAATCATGTGCCAAAACAATCTGAATTTGAATTGTGTTCATTTGAATTGTTGACAATTGTAATTTAATAAATCTGAATTGTAATATGCCGTTAAAAACTGTTTTGAATTTAAATTTCCACATTTGAATTTGAATTTTATAACTTGAATATTGTATATGTAGAAATTTAAATAGACCCCAGATCGACTTTCTGCTGAAGCTGAAGTTCTGGTTTTGAATGTGAGAATATTGAATTTAATGTTCTCAATTTCTTCATCTTGAAACTGTACTTTTACCAACTAGGGTTGTAACAATATACCGGTATGACGGTCTACCACGATTTGAGCGTGCACGATTATAATACCATGAACAATTGCATATCAACTGTTTTAACCCTTAAAGACCGAGACAGCCGCCCGCGGCTAAAAATAAGTATTGCTCTTAAATGTTTAATAACTTTTGATCCGCTGATCCGATTTATACAATTCAAAGATTGGCATAAAGAAGAGAATCTCAGCTTTCCAGTATCACATAACATTCGCGGACTTTCAGAGGCTCCGGAATCAGTGCGGTTACGTCATCAACATTTGACAACGCTGATTTGACAAAGAAACGCTCGTCACTGTGTCTCCGGACAAACCAGACATGATACATTGATGCATTGTCCCTCCTCCATGCCCAGATTGGTTCAAACTCGCTATATCACAACCAATAAGCATAGGTTTCGCTTTTGTTTGTGGACCAACACTGAGCTTTTTGAACAACACGGAATGAGAGATAGGCATACATTTATGCGCGGCTAAATAAAACGCAAAAAAAAAATTTTGCATGAAATAATTCTCATACTAAGTACTTTTGCATGCACAGCAGCACAGAAACATGACAAAACAGTGACACAGCAAAGACGAACTGCTGCTCTTGCTGTTTTCAAAAGACGCAAATGAAGGTGCAGCTGTTTGTCTGCATTGCAGACAACCATATCCAAATCCATATCCACAGACAACCATATCCATGCTGGCACATAAAACCTAAGGATGTTCCATATTGAATCTAGTTTCGTTATGTAACTATTTATAGTATAGTAAATATTTATATCTATTTTTTTACTGAGGATTTGCACCATGTTTATTTGGACTTTATTTGGACTTTGACACATTATTTATTATCTTCTTATTTTTTTATTTGTTCATTGTAAGTGGTGTTGTTTATAGTAACTGAAAATATATCATTTGGAAAAAGTCAAATTTGCTTCACTGTTCTATTATTTTGTAACATTTGTAATATACCGTATACCGCGAAACCGTCAAACCGTGGTATTGTTTTAGACGATTATCATACCGTAAAAAATTCATACCGTTACAACCCTATTACCAACTGGATATCTGCAGTCTGTGAATTCAGAACACAAAAAAATCTGAAGTTTGAAAATACGTCTATTATAAATTAAGTTGTCTCAAATTTCAGATGTTCAATATTCAAGTTATGAAATTCAAATTAAGAAATTTAAATTAAAGAAATGAAATTTAAAAACGTAAAAATTATGATTTATTAAATTACAATTGTCAATATGGCGACGTCACGTAGTGGCACAGTAGCTAGTGCTGTCGCCTCACAGCAAGAAGGTTGCTGGTTCGAGCCTCGGCTCAGTTGGCGTTTCTGTGTGGAGTTTGCACGATCTCACTACGTTCGCGTGGGTTTCCTCCGGGTGCTCTGGTTTCCCGCACAGATACAAAGACATGAGGTACAGGTGAATTGGGTAGGCTAAATTGTCCGTAGTGTGTGTGTGTGTGGATGTTTCCCAGAGATGGGTTGCAGCTGGAAGGCCATCTGCCGCGTAAAAACGTGCTGGATAAGTTGCCGGTTCATTCCGCTGTGGCGACCCCGGATTAATCAAGGGACTAAGCTGACAAGAAAATAAATGAATGAATGACAATTGTCAATAATTTAAATAAACACAATTAAAATTCAGAGTGTTTTGGCATATTATTAGCTCCATAGAAATGCAACAATAACCTACAAGCTTCTCAAATTTGCCACCTCGTGCTCTGATAAATGCTCAGACTTCAAGACTGTACAAAAACAAATCAGCACCCTGCATTCAGACATCAACACTGTACAACTATAGTGAATTCATGTGATCAGCCAATGACTATCAGAGTAAAACAAGGTTCACAGTCAAGTAAGTAGTGCTAATGTTGCTCTGAAGTCATGTTTACATCTGATTTCAGCCTGAATATTCAAAGTAAACAATATAGAGAGCATGTCATAAGTTGTCACATGTGCGAAGATAAAACCAACTTTACCTCAATTTTACACTTCGAGCATGCTCTGATATTTATTAAAGTATTAATAATCCTATTCTGGGGACTCATGTAAAGCTTAAATCTCTCTCACACACTGTGCACAAGTGCTATTTAATAAACCACTGCTAAAACATTGCAATAACTTTACAAACTTATCAAATTTGCCACCTCATGCACTGATAAATGCTCAGACTTTAACACTGAGCACAAAAACAAATCAGCACCATGCATTCACATATTAACACTGAATGACTATAGTGAAATCATATAATCAGCCAATGACCATCACAGTCACACTGTTCACTGTCAATGTTGTTATGCAGTCATATTTACATCTGATTTCAGCCTGAATATTCAAAGTAAACAATATAGAGAGCATGTCATAAGTTGTCACTGGAGGAATATGCATATATAAAACCAACTTTACCTCAATATCACAACATGTAAAACTTCAAGCATGCTCCGATCATTATTAAAACAAATAATCTTATTCTGGGAACTCATGTAAAGCTTGAATCTCTCTCACACACACTGTGAATGAACTGCTGTTTAATGAACCACTTCTAAAACATAACAATAACCTACAAACTTGTCAAATGTCCCACCTCATGCTCTGATAAATGCTCAGACTTCAACACTGAGTGATATTTCAGATATCAACACTGTATGACCACGAGCACTTCTCCAAATAAACACTCATGCATATGCTAAATCAAATGAGCTCACGTGCTATTAATCTAAACATGGTTTATGTCGATCACAGCATCTGTAACTCAACGCCACCATGAACACACATCATCAATAAAACACACCGCGACATTAAACTGCGCGTATATCCTCCGCGAGCGCGCGTGACTGTTACCGTGTATCATCAGCTGGTGAAGCCGAGAAGAGGAGCTCCAGCATCGGACTCACCTGCAGCGCTGCTCGGTGTGCGGCTCTCGGAGCTCCAGCAGACTCGCGCTCACACACACACTCTCTCTCTCACACATACACACACTCCACTGGCGGAGATTTTTCCATTACGTCTATTATATGTTTCCCTGAGGGGTAAAGCGGCTCTCGCTACACACACACACACACAAACACACACATACAGACAACTTTCATTCATTCACGCAGACACACACACACAAATACTATTTCATTTACACACATGCATGCAAACAAACACACACATTCACTTGCATACACACACACACACACATGCATGCAAACACACACATTTACATTTATACACATGCGTACACACATTGCCTTTCATAAACACACACACACACTTGCATTCATAAAGCCACATTCGCACACATGCATACACACAGATACATGCATACAGACACACACATATACATACATAAACATGCATACACACACACATATATGTATAAAAACACACACACACACACACACACACACATGCAGACAAACTCATTCATACACACATGCATGCATGTATACAAACACATACACACACACACATGCATGCATACACACAGATACATACACACAAACACATTCATTCACACATACATTCACTTGCATACACACACATTCATAGACACACATGCATACATAAACATGCATACACACACACACACAAACACACACACATTCACTTGCATATACGCACAAAACTGCATACAGACACACACGCATGCATCCATCAACATGCATACACACACAAATATGCTTGTTTACAAACACACACAGACATTCACATGCACACACACGCATACATAAACATGCATATACACACGCACACACACACATTCACTTGCATCCACACAAAAATGCAGACACATGCGCATACATACATCAACAAGCATACACACACACGCGCATGTATACAAACACACACGTACATGCATACACAATTTCATAAGCTTACATACACATTAATGCACACACACATGCATGCATGCAAACAAGTGTGTCAGTGTATGAGTTTGTGAATAAGTGTGATTGTGTGTGTATGAGTGAAAGTGTGACAGTCTATGAGTGTGTATGAGTGCGCAAGTGTATGTGAGTGAGTGAATTAGTGTGTGTGTGTGTGTGTGTGAATGACTGTGAACAAGTGATTGTGTAAGTGTACATCCTGTATGCGTTTATGAGTGCGTGTATGAGTGAGCTAGTGAATGAGTGACTGCGTCTTCGAGTGTGTGCGTGTATGTGAGTGAAAGTAAGTGTGTGTATGTGAATGAGTGTGATTGTGCAAGTATGCGAGTGAGTGTGTGTGTGTGTGTGTGTGTGTGTGTATGGCAGATGGTGTTGGGCCGCTCTGAGCTCCTCCAGTGACTTCAGAGAGTGTGATGCTGAGCACACAGATGGTGAAGGTGTGTTTAATATTCACACACTCAGTCAAACACACACACACACATGGCCAGTTGAGTTGATCAATTCCACTATAGCGCATGTGTTTGGACCGTGGAGTAAACCGGAGCAAACCAACGCCAACACGGGGAGAACATGCAAACTCCACACTGAAATGCCAACTGACCCAGCCGGGACTTGAACCAGCGACCTTCTTGCTGAGACCACAGAGCCACTCGATGCACCTCCGTGTCGCCCATACTTCTTTTAATACTTACATTTATTGTTAAAACCTTTGACAAACCTCATTAACAAATATTGTTCATCAAATTTTAAGCATTATAATGAACTGAATTCACTTTTAAGACCTAAAAGTGAAGCCGTGAGGACATGTGATTTGAGTGTTCTGATCTACCACTGATTATTATGCTAGTACAGTAGGATCTTGAAGAGAGAAAGCCAATCAAAGTGTTCCTGCAGACTGTTTCTATCAAGTCTGATCAGAACTAATTCAATATATTCATGTTGACCATTAGAAGCTGGAGATATTCACACACTGCTGACGCACCGCCGTGTTTAAACCCCATTATAAAAGTGATTCCTGCAGCTCTTCTGGGTGTAAAAGCAAAGAAACATCAGTGCGGCGTGATCCTGAAGATGACGATGAGAAATGAAGAACTCAACGGTTTTATTTCTGCATCTCCACATTTATTCAAAAGTATTGATTGATCCATTCAAGTTGATTATTTCCCCACACTGCAAAAAGCTGCACTGCTTTCCTCAGGGTGCTTTCACACCTGCCTTACTTAGATCGGTTGAATCGCACTAGAGTTGGTTTTCCCTCTTGGTGTGGTTCGTTTGGGCAGGTGTAAATGCAGCAATCGCACCAAAAGCGGACCAAAAAACATACCAAGACCTCCTTGACGAGGCTTTTAAACGAACCCTGCAGCGATTCGTTTGTGGTGAGAATATGATCCAAACTATAAATCAGACTAAATTCAGCTTTATAAACAGAGAGAGAAAGGGAAAAACATGGATCTTGATGGATCTTTGGTAATATTTCCGGAAGATGACCATGTCGCAGTTTAGCTAGATTAATTCACGCCTCCTCCAACGCCTTCGCCAATTTCAATTTGTTAAATTATTGTATTCCAGCCTCAGCCGTGCTTCATAATCGAAATGTATATTTTGTCTAAAGTAGGGGTGTCCAAATTCAGTCCTGGAGGGCCGGCGTCCTGCAGATTTTAGCTCCAACACACCTGCAAGGATGTTTCTAGAAAGCCTAGTGAAGCTGCGGTCACACTAGAGTTTGTGTGTGCAAAATTCTGTCGTGCGGCGCTGCGAAAAGGGGCTGGATTGCTTCATGTTTTAAATTTCTGTCCAGGGAGGTCATGTTTTGATCCTTGTTTGGTCTCACGTGGTCAAGTGATGTGAGTTCACCAAGCTTGAACTTTGCACCGTAGCGACCATTGGAACTTGACGCATGACCCCGCGTTTCCAGTCTGACGCATCCAGGTATGAATGGAAGTCTATGGGGAGACAAGTCCAGTGTGACGGCAGGTTAAGAGCTTGGCTAGCTAGCCCAGGTGTGTCTAATCGGGGTTGAAACTAAACTTTGCAGGACACCGACCCTCCAGGACCGAGTTTGGACATGCCTGGTCTAAAGTGATGCATATAAACTATATAGTACACTATGAGCAGGGATACAATCTGCAGCGCAGTCGACCCTCTGGGGTCAAAAGCCACAAGTTGTGTCTGCCGGTTTGTTTACTTGCGGGAGTTCCAGAGGCATTTTCCCGCCTGTTAATTCTGACCAATCGTAAAGCAGTTTTGGAAATGCGTTCAATAGCATCTGGCCAATGAGAGATGTGGATTTTGTCAGATGACTGCATTTCGGTTCCTTTTCAACTGGTTTAGACCGAAGCAGTCAGTGTGGTGTGAAAAGGAGCCAAAGATGGCAGAAAATCCTTTAATGGATCATTTGTTGCCCTTGGTCTAGACCAAATGAACCGAACCACAGAGGTGAAAACACCCTTACTTGTTTCTAGCCCAAACAACTACAAGTTCTTGAATCAAAAAGCATTTTCTAGACAAGTACAACATGTTGATTTATTAATATGAGTCAGAATGAAGTGAGTTTATGTCTTAAAACAGGGGTTCTTAACCATTTGCAAGCTGGGCCCCGCCAAAGCTGGTTCATTGCAGTTGGGGCCATCACATGAGCTGACGACCAAGAGGCTGACAACTGACCATCACTCAGGCCCTGTTCACACTAGTGCGTTTTAGTTTTAAAATGGCGTTTTAGATCAAAAACGATCCGCGTCCACACTAGCGTTTCTAAACATATCTCCGTCCACACTACGCCACCAAAAACGTATATCACGTGACCATTGGCGCACTCTGGTCATGCGCGTTCTAGTATAAACAGAAAGCATGCGTCTCGCTCGGCATTTGGTTATTGTTAGTCAACAAACGCCGGTTTAACAATGAACGCAATGGCAAAGAAAGCAAGAGAGGTATTTCTGTCGACAGACAACGAGGTCGAGTTGTTACTAAACGTAACAAATGAATAACAGCACAATGGCGCCTAAAACAGACAATAGTGCAAACAACGCTCCCATTTCTGTGTCCGTGTTGTTGTTTACAGTACTGTCTTCCGGTAGCGTTAGAGCCATGTGTTATAGTCATGTGATAGGGACTTGACGAAAAAGGGAAGGATACGCAATGACACAAAAGCCCCAATCAGGTAGCGAATCTCAGCAGCCCCGCCTCCTTTTTCAGATGTCTCCGTTTTCCCTCATCCACACTGAGACGGAGCAGCAGCGTTTCAGAATGAACACGGCCTCTCCAGCGTTTCCAAAACGCTCCGTTTTCGGCACTCAAGAACTCCGGCGTAGTGTGGACGGATGTCGTGACCGTAGAAAAACTTATGCGTTTTAAAACGAAAGCGCATTAGTGTAAACGGGGCCTTAATTTATCATTACCTCACGATTGAAAATGTGACAGTGATTTCATATGACAGTCAACAAACAAGTTAATAACATTAAGTCACTTATATTTTTGAGTTTTGGTCTATTTTAGCAGTGAAAATTGATCTGATGAATCCGAACAAAGATCACAAATTTGCACACAAAAAAAAATCAGTTTTTTTTTCCTCCCATCCTGTAGCATACTTGCGCCCCCCGCGAGAGTCTGCGCCCCCGCCGGTTGAGAACCACTGTCTTTAAACAAGCAAAATAGTCTAGTTTTCACTTTCAAATCAAATACTCCATTTCCCCCCGTTGTCAGATTATTTAAGCTCGTTTAAATGAAAAACTCACTTCATTTTGACTCATTATTTCTGAACGCACACCAGTACTTTCAGCTTGTCTAGAAAAAGCGTCTTGATTTAAAAATTGTGAGATACTTGGACTAGAAACAAGTCAAAAGCTGTGTAACCGAGTCAAAAACATGTAGTCTAAGCATTAGTAGCAGTGTTTCTCCAGTAACAGGAAGAGTGTCTGAATGCTCAAACTGTGCTGTAAGAGTCGGTCAGCTGCTGTTGTTTTATTTATTGAATAGTTTTCCCTCTATACGACTGACAGTACATGAACACACACAGACGTGATGATGTTTTCACAGTTACGCTTCTGCTGTTGTTGGAAGAACCTTCACGTAGAGCGTCTTCGAGTTCAGAGTCTTCATAGAGGACGCCTTCAGCTCTGAAACACACACACACACAAACAGACTTACACACGTAGAGATGCATTCAAAGTATTACTGATCTTATATTAATTATTGAGTCTTTATTGTTGATCCTCTCTGTAAGACAGTGGTGAATCTGCTGAACTGTAACATCAGCACTGAATGCTGCATCAGGCTCTGCACTTCAGTTATGCAGAGCTGGATTAATACATCAATGAAGTGCTTTATGTTAGGTGTGTGTTTGTGTGTGCGCAAGTGTGTGTGTGACTCTAAGTGTGTTTGTGCATGTGTGTTAAAAATACACTTAAACACACACACATAAATGTGTATGTGTTCATAAGTGTGTGTGTTTAAAGGTGTGTGCCTGTGTGTTAAAGTGACTGTGTGCATGTTTAAGCGTTTGTTTGTGTGTTTTAAAGTGTGTGTGTGTGTGTGTGTGTGTGTGTCTAAATGTGTGTGTAAAAACACACTCAAACACACATTTTAATGTGTTGTTTATAAGTGTGTATGTGTTTAAATGTTTTTGCATGCGTGTTAAAAACACACTTAAATGTCTGAGTGTTTGTGTATGTGTTTAAGCATATGTCTCTGTAAGTGTGTGTGTGTGTGTGTGTGTGTTTAAGTGTATGTGTACTTCAGTGTGTGTGTTTGTTTGTGTTTAAAGCGTGTTGGTGTGTTAAAGTGTGTGTGTTTAAACATATGTCTCTGTAAGTGTGTGTATGAGTGTTTTTACGTGTGTGTGTAGTGTAATTGTGTACTTAATTGTGTGTTTTGTTTTTTAGTGTGTGTGTGTGTGTACTTAGGTGTGTGGTAATGTTTAAAAGTGTGTTGGCGTGTTAAATTGTGTGTGTTTTAAGTGTTCGTTTGTGTGTGTGTGTGTTTAAGTGTGTGTGTGTAAGTGTGTGTTTAAGCATGTCTCTGTAAGTGTGTATGAATGTTTTTACGTGTGTTTTTAGGTGTGTCATTTTATAAGTGTGTGTGTTTAAGTGTGATTGTGTACTTAATTGTATGTGTGTGTGTGTGTTTAAGTGTGATTGTGTACTTAATTGTGTGTGTTAATGTTTAAAAGTGTGTTTGCGTGTTAAATTGTGCGTGTGTTTAAGCGTTCATTTGTGTATGTGTGTGTTTTAAGTGTATGTGTGTAAGTGTGTGTTTAAGCATGTCTCTGTAAGTGTGTGTGTGTGCATCGGTGTGTGTGTCTCTAAGTGTGTTTGTGTATGCATGTTAAAATACACTTAAACACACGCATGTAAATGTGTGTGTGTGTGTGTGTGTTCATAAGTGTGTGTGTGTTTAAAGGTGTGTGCCTGTGTGTTAAAGTGACTGCGCATGTTTATGTATTTGTTTGTGTGTTTTAAAGTGTGTTTGTGCATGTGTGCACTTAAATGTGTGTGTGTTTGTGTATGAGTGTGTGTTAGTGTATGTTTATGTTTGTTTGTGTATGTATGTATATTTAAAGTGTGTGAGTGTTTAAGTGTGCTTAAATGTGCTTAAATGTGTGTATTTAGGTGTGTTGTGTATTTAAATGTGTGTGTTAGTGTATGATGGATTCTGCAGTCAGTCAGCTCTGGCTTCTCCTCTGTTTCCTTCACTGATTCTTCAGCTGCTCCTTGAGGCTTGAAATCACTTTCCATACATCAACACTCTTTACTTTACACACACTTTATCCCAAACACACTTTAACACCAGTCATTTCACTCGCCATTCAGAGCAGTCAGACCAATGTTACACGCACGCACGCACGCGCACACGCGCACACACACACACACACACCTGCAGTGAGCTGTGGATCAGTGTAGAGCATCAGTCTTCTTCCTCTCAGACCGAACACTTTAGCCGTTTCTCTCAGCAGATCTGAGAACTGGAGGAGGTTTTTACCCTCAGGGTTCATCAGGAGCAGCGTCGCCACGTCTCCAGTCCGACACTCTACACACACACACACCACAACAACATGAAAACACTCTGCATGACACATGGGGACCTACATTAAGCTCCCACAGATGAACATGCTCATAGACACAATGATTATTCAGTAAACAAAGTGTGTGTGTGAGCGGACGCACCTGCAGGACTGGCGTTGACGAGCTGCAGGTTCACATACGGACACAGCAGAGACTCGGAGCTGCTCACATCTGCAGGACTCGAACCCGCAGCCGAGCTCACAGTCAGAGTCCTGCCGCTCAGAGACAGCAGATCAGTGCTGCTGCTGAGTGCTGGAACACACACACACGCATTAACACATGTGCACACAAACATGCGCACACACACACACATACTAGTAGCACTTCCACATAAATGGATCGAGGTTGTTTTTATTCATAGATATATACACAAGATATGGCATAGGGACCCTGAGTATGCGTCAATAGCGCCGCCACATTGGTACAGTGCTCCCAGAACTAGTGTCATTCAACCGCACTAGTCAAGACAGTGTTATTACGTGAAGATGCGGGACTTTAGCGCTGTCTACGGGTGTAGTAACGAGCAAACAAAGAAAACAAAGCACAAAGGCAGAACATTTCATAGGTAATATTACGTTTCTTTCTGTTTTTGTATTTTCTGAACTTTTGTGCTAATCAGGTAACGTTATTGATGATAACAGTCACTTACTGCATTCACCATACGGCACATAGATATATACATTAGATGTCGCCTGGCCTATTGTTGTCTATTGGACAGAATGCATCAATAGCGCCGCCATCTTGGTACAGGGTAGCACTCCTTTGAAATGAGGTACAGTGGAGGACTGTGGTACTAACATCCAGGAAAACTCCCGATCATAAATATGTGTGTATATGTGTATATCTCTGGCTTTGGATGGCCACAGTCCTCCACTGTATCTTGGTCCCGCATTCATTTCAAAGGAGCGCTACCCTGTACCAAGATGGCGGCGCTATTGACGCATTCCGTCCAATAGACAACAATAGGCCAGGCGACATCTAGTGTATATATCTATGGTTTTTATTTATGTCACTTCATATTTTAGTGTCTCATCAAATGTTCTGACCAATCAAATGCTCTCTAGTGTCTGACATGCCCCGCCCCCTTCAAGACATTTGATTCACCTGAGCTCAAGCACTCTTACTGGCGGAGCGATGATGAAATAAACAGCTATTGGCTGCTTTTAAAAAAAAGAGGAGGCGATCTCTCTGCAATCATTACAAGTTTAGGATTAATCTACAAGTAAAAATATGTATTAATCATATGAATCACAGATCAACCGTGATCCGTTACACCCCTAGTTATCGGTCTTACACCATTGTTTTCCTCTTTCTGAAAGTCTTCATAAGACCCTTGTGAAATTTTTCTGTCATTATTTCAGCAAATAGGATTGTAAATGAATGATCTGTTGTGCTCTCCCACCAACTATGACAACTTCTGCTGCGGAGAAACACACACACACACATGTGAACAGGCTCCACTGTTATATTTGGAGCTCTCACCTGTCTTGCCGTTGAATATGGAGACTGGAGCTCCGTTGAGGCCGAACACACTGCAGCAGATCCTCTTCAGCTGCTCCAGGTCCAGTCTGTTGTCTCCCTTGGGGTTCTCCAGCAGAACCACACCGTCTGACAGCAGAACACACAGAAGATGAGCTGCAGATCAGATCCTGCAGGTGTGTTTGTGTGTGTGTGTGTTTGTGTGTGTGTGTGTGTGTGTGTGTGTGTGTGTGTGTGTGTGTGTGTAGCGTCTCGTACCCTGCTGTTTATCTTTGAGCGACACTCTGAGGTTCACAAACGCACACGCCGAGCCGCTCACAGGAGCCCTGCAGACGGAGGAAGAGGAGGAGCCTCGCACGATAGTCAACTCCAGATCAGAGCCCTTCAGCTGAAACACACACACACACACACACACACGCATGAATGAATGAATGAATGCACGAACACACACATGCACATATCTACACACACATATACACAAACATACAGGCGCATGCATGTGCACACACACACACACACACACACACACATGCACAAGTACACACAAAATCACACAAATTTACACTTACACACATACACACGCACGCACGCGCACACAAGTATGCATAGAGACATGCACAAACACATAAGTACACACATACATAGAGAAAACACACACATGCAGGCACATAAACATACACACACACACACATGCCGATGTGCATATACACACATACGCACAAACACATATAGACACATACATATAGACATGCACACACAGATGCAACAACACACATGCACACACATGCATACACACACACAAACATGCACACAAACACATAAATGCATGCACACATACAGACACAAACACATTTACACACACAAACAAAACATACATCCATGCACACACACACACACATGCATGCATGTACGCACAAACACATACATATAGACATGCACACATACACACAGACACGCATGCATGTACAGACACACACAAACACATACAGACACACACATACATATAGACAGGCACATACGAACGCACACACAGATGCAATCACACACACAGACACGCATGCATGTACACATATGCACAAACCTATCCAGACACACATGCATACAGACAAGCACACACGGATGCAACCACACACAAACGCACAAGCACACACACGCATACATGCACACACAAACATGCACACATGCAGACACACAGACGCACGGACAAGTCCGCGCGCACACACACACACAGAGACAAGTTGAATTAATAAGATCTTTCTAAACAGATCGATTCCGATCATCAGCTGAACTCATCCTCGCATCACGACTAAACAAAATACGGCACTGTCAGCTTTATCTAATATCGTCCAGCCCTTGATGAATCCTAAAGCACACACACTGATCTGTGATTGTGTGTTCTGTTACCTGTGTGTTCTCCTGCACGATGACGCTGGCGTTGGGACACACGGGGTACGCTCTGAGCGGAGCTTTAGTGGTGGCCAGGATGAAGTCTGTGTGTGCCTCAATCACCTGATGCAGATATTCACCAGCCGGCTGACAGCGGTAGAACACCGTGATCTCATCTGACGGCACCAGGTGACCCTAAACACACACACACACACACACACACAAGAGAAACATTACATTTAATTTATTGACTTACTCTCAAACATACACACCACACTTAGGGATGCAATGAATAACCGGTTTCACTATTATTGCGCTTTAATTCGTCATGGTTAATTAATGGTAAAGGCTTCTCAACACCGTGCTTCTGCATGAAACAAAACTGCTGCAACTTAAAGTTATGCCGAGTGCTAGTCTTGTAGAGCTTGTACACCATGCACACTGGATTAACTATGGCTGAGGTTATTAACTAAGGGCCGGTCACATATTGCGTCTTTTGCACGCGCAAGTTCGTTATTTTCAATGGAGACACGTGGCTTGCATATATGGAGCGACGGACTCGTGCTTTCCACACGCACCTACTAGTTGAAAGAAGGCCAGGAGTGCCCTACACTGAGAAAAAAATACAAAATGTAAAAATAAAAAATGAAAAACAACAATTTAGGTATATAGTTGATCAAAAGTGCCTTTCAGACAGAGGTTCAGCAGCCTTTGATCACATTTTTTCTCTGTAAAAGGGAAATAATTAGCTATTATGTAACTTTGGTTTACATTAGACAAATACTACTTATTTATTTTTTCATTTATTTTTTCATTTATTATTTTTTTATTTTAATTGTATTTATTTATTTTTTAATTAATTTATTAATTATTTTTTATTTTAAATGTATTTATTAATTTATTTTAAATTCATTTACTTAAATTGTATTTATTTATATTTTTATTTATTTGAATTTAATTTATTTTCATTTATTTTTTATTAATTTATTAAAATTGTATTTATTTGTTTATTTTCATTTATTAAAAAATGATATTCATTTATTAACATTTTATTTATTTATTTTAATTCATTTTATTTAATTTATTTAAAATTATCTAATTTATTTTACATTTATTTATTTACATTTTATTTATTTATTTAAATTATTATTTTCTTTATTGACATTTATTTTCAGTGTAAAATTATTACTTATGTTTAAATGTCAAAACTTTTTTTTTTTTTTTACTTATTTTTAAGTCCAAACAGAATTGGATTATTGTTTGTTTTTTCATTATTATTTTTATTATTAATTTGTGACTATGAGCAATAAGACATTATAAGGGAAAATCTGCGGTTTAATTCTGAATGGTGACACTCTCAGACGTCGTCACTAAATATAGAGCAGAGGTAAGACTTTCTCCTGCATAGCTGTTGGCTTATGCATTATAGGATTTACATTATAGAGAGAAATAACTACTGCTGTTCGGTCAATTTACCTAATGGATGAACAGCTCTCGTTAATAGTTCATGCTTTCACTTTTGTATTTTACACAAAACACACAATTACCGGTAGGAATGACATCCTGCCTTACTCATAACTCCCTCTTCATATAGCCGTATGCCTATTACATATCCATAAAACTCTGTGATAAAGCCGGGCTCAGATCGTATCGCTTTCTCACTACAATCGATCCACTCCAGAGTTCGTTTCAATCGAGCCGAGACCACCTCATTCAGGCGATCTCTAAGCGATTTGTGTTGTTGTTTTGGCGCGGATCTGAGCGTGATTGCTGAATATGCCATATGCACATCTGCCAAACGAACCGCGCTAACTGGGTAAACGAGACGAGTTTCAAAACAAAAACTCTAGGTGTGAAAGCACCCTTAGATGCAATAATTAAAAAAACTGGAATCTAAAAACTTTACATTCAATCATTCATTTTCCTTCGGCTTAGTCTCATTTATCAGGGGTCACCACAGTGGAATGAACCGCCAACAATTCCAGCATATGTTTCACACAGCGGATGCTCTTCCAGCTGCAACCCAGTCCTGGGAAACACCCACTCACACACACACATATACTATAGTGGTCAATTTAATGCATCAATTCCCCGATAGCGCATGCTTGGACTGTGGGGGAAACCGGAGAACACTGAGGAAATCCACGTCAACACGGGGAGAACATGCAAACTCCATACAGAAATGCCAACTGACCCAGCCGAGACTCAAACTAGCAACTTTCTTGCTGTGAGGACACGGTGCTAACCACTGAGCCACCATGCCACCCTCTAAAATCCTTAGAGTTTATTTATTTATATTAATATTTCACTAATGCTATCTTACGTTGATGCTCATATAAAGAAAGTGAGTGTAGCGCCTCTGCTGGTGAAGAGTGGCTCATTTACTCTCCTTCTGAAGCTGAAAAACAGCGAGCGGCGCTCTGGGAAATCGCAGAAAAACTCCACCATGCTCCCAGAGCAGACGCTAGGAGAAAACAAACCCTCTTGTTGTGGAAAAAAGCACACACCGAGCCGAGCGAACAACAGCTCCTGCTTTTCCACAAACCCCTCGCTCACACCGAACAAAAAAATTAATTCCCTCCATGGAAAATTCCCCTAGATTCTTTCAGAGTTTTCAATAAGAGAGGAATTCGGCGCTGGCGGGCGTCCAGCGGCCTTCCTCACACACAGCGGATCAAACACACACTATTATTGAGGGAAACGGGAGGAAATCCGTCTCACTTTACACCGCTCCAGCGTGTTGTTTGTGTCGGTGTGGACTAATGAAGCTTTATTAGCCGCAGAACTCTGGGGTGGAAAGATCACCCGAATAGCATCTCTCGTGAGTGTGAAAACAGGAGATCTGAGCCCGAGAGACGGCAGAAAAACACACACCGCGAGCGCAGACGTCACTGGAGAACTAATGAAGGAGATGCAGACCGGTCCCTGTCTGAACAACAGCTGATTCAGGAGAACACTGCCTGACAAACCCGGCAACATCCGCAGGCAGAAAACTGCTGTTTTTAATTATAACCATCATTAATATATAATTAATGCATTACTATTTTTGTGTGAATTTTAAGCACAAATTTAAAGTGGTGGTCCAGTGTGTATTTTTTAAGGCTTGGTTGTGTTTATAAGATGCAAAGCAGTGTGTCCTCATGCTATATTTATAGAAAATCACGTTATTTTTTCATATCTTACTTTGATTATATACAGCGGCTCAGAAAACATGAACACCACTGTCATATTTCCTAGTTCTTCTAAAAGGTCTGCCCTCAAGAGGCTCTGATTGGTCAGCTAACACAATGTGCTGTGATTCGCAGATCGGCTCCACGTCACCAGGAAAAGCGTCACGCCTCTACTAGCACGCGCTGTGCCGTTGTGTAAACACTGTCAGTCAGTGTAGCCCAGGCCCGGCTCCAGCTTGGAACTTTAGGGTGGGCCAAGTGACATTTCGGGTGGGCAAACACAAATAAAGAAATATATATATATATATATATATACATATATATATATATATATATATATATATATATATAAAGACAACAATTATTTCAAAGGTAAAAAATAATTTATAGCATTTTAAAAGTAATGTATTTATCTTTTTAAATGGTCTCTGTCATTTTAATAAGAGCAGACTAACATGTATTTTAATTATTATATATATATATATATATATATATATATATATATATATATATATATATATATATATATATAATTTTATTATTATTATTATATTAAATTATTTTAATATTATTAAATATTATTATTTAACTATTATATTTTATTAAATTATTATATTTTATTAAATTATTATTAATTATTATTTAATGCACCAGAGCCAATATGGACATTAGTATTTTTTATAACTAACAAACAAATTTTTGAATAGCAGATTTTCTTTACATATTAGCCTAGCTGTTAGTGGTAAACAGCTAATACATTACATTTATAGCTTATAGAGTTTATTTTGCATATAGCATTAAATAAATTATTAAAACAGAACACTTTACTCAAAATTGTAAATGAGTCTGGCTTACCAAACATGCTTTTTAAAGCTCACAGTCACATCTTATCTTTTTCAGTTATGAAATACATCGCAAAAAAAAAAATGTTGTTATCTGATGTAGGGCCTGGTGTAGCCGCGTCAGTGTGAGCCTGAATCAGACGGAAAATGAAGAGCACACAGCTGAACCTCACGCCTGCTCTCTAAAATATCATCTAACAAGTGTCTTTTAAATATATTCGGGTTATAAGCACGTGTCATTAATATGAACGCGTCAAATATGTTTTGTGAGTTGGTTATTTGAGATGTAGAACACAGAGAAAGTGTCCACATAGAGAGACACTGCAGCGCTGCTGAAGATTGTGGCTGTTTACAGCAGTTTGAGGGATAAATATGAATCTGTAGCTAAATTGTTAGCGGTGCCAAACAGCACTTCCCATTGTTTACGTCCTCGCTACAACATACCATTAACGCTGGACACTATGCATGTAATAGATAAATTTTAACAAATAAAAACACAGGTTGAGGCTCACAATCCACAGCTTCATCTGTTCTGTTTAGAGCTGCTTTTTCTCTGAGGAGTGTTTAGCTGAATCCAGCACTGAACTGGGAGAGAATTTGGACGCTATCCTTTGTCAAATGCTACAGCTGTATATTTTTATAGTTCTCTGGAACATAATTAAAATAAATCGTAAGCACTGCCCTCTTCATGTCTTGTCCTTTGGAAACCCAACTACAGAAACAGAAGAAGCTCTGTGGAAATAGCAGCGTTTGGACAGTATTTCTCTGCCACGCCCCTTGGCTGCGCAGGGTGTGTGCGTGTGGTGAATGCGCGTAACCTGAAGCGCTTGTGATCTCACTAACCCGGATGTATTTTTTTGTAGTGAACATAAACATATTGTTTATGTTCACTAGGCTTGGGCGGTAATACAGTAAAATGGTACACCGCAGGATCTAAAAACAGCAACGATGTCAGTTTCAATACCGTCATAAAAAACAAAGCACTTAAATAGAAGACAAGTATTAAATATTAAATATTCTTTATTTAATGCCTACAAATGCGTATGAGTGATTGTCATTACCGGACAGTGTGGAGGAGAGAGAGAGAGGTGAGGTGAGATGGCGAGTCGCGCACCAAGTTACCTGCGGTTTGGCAGAATTTCCGGTTTCGACCGAACGAGAAGTGAGACGTGGTAAATATGAGAGGTCTGCATTCCCGCTGCTGTACCGCGGGAGCCAACCAGATTAAATAAACTTCAGAATAAAGTTCAGAATAAAGCAGGAGAGCGGTCGTAATACGTAATAAGGGTGTAATACACACAAGTGCGCACGGTCTAACAATATCGCTCCCGAGCGAGCGAGCACACGCGCATCGGCGTGGATGCTGTTTATGTGTGTGTGTGTGTGTGTGTGTGTGTGTGTGTGTGTGAATGAGAGAGTGCGTGGTGCTGTGTGTCACTCTATGTGTGTGTGTGTGTGAGAATGAGAGAGAGAGAGAGAGAGAGAGAGAGAGAGAACGTGGTGCTGTGCGTCGCTTGGTGCTGTCTCTGTGTGTGTGTGTGTGTGTGTGTGTGTGTGTGTATGAAAGAGAAAGAGAGAGAACGTGGTGCTGTGCATCGATTGGTGCTTTCTCTCTCTCTGTGTGCGTGTGTGTGTGTGTGTGTGAGTGTGTACGTGCGTGAAGGAGAAAGAGCGTCCCGCGCAGATCTCTGATATGAACAAGACATACAGGTGACGGTGAACTTAAGGTCGCATATACGGTATTCAGTTTCTGAATGGTTTAGGCACAAGCCAACAGTTTGGTGAAGCTGTCTGAGCCTTACGTCATAAGTTTATATTATGCACGGTAATACCGGATACCGAGGTAAAATAGGGTGGAGGTTTGACGGTATCAAAATTTGGATACCGCCCAAGCCTGATGTTCGCACAAGCCTACATTACACATCAACTTCAGTTTAAACCATAAGTCTCAAACTGGATTCCTGGAGGGCCGCAGCTCTCCACAGTTTTGCTCCAACCCTAGTCAAACACAGCTGATCACACTAATCAAGGAGTTCAAGACTACTAGAGACTATTAAGCAGGAGTCGGGAGTGGTTAGAGCTGAACTATGCAGAGCTGCGGCCCTCCAGGAATTGAGTTTGAGACGATTGGTTTAATATATGATATTGTAGTGGACCACCCCTTTAAACATGATAGAAGAGAAACAAGACCACAGCGGCTTCTCCCAATGCACTAAACTACGTTTCTCTGCCCATTATTTGTGCAAGTTTAGCAGGAACTGATGATTTTCTTCTTGCCTCTTTCTCATTGGATGGAAACGCTGCTTCATCCACAAATCCTTATCATAATATTTCAGTTTAGATTCTTTGATGGAAGTGGATTAGTTGATAAGTTTTTATATCTCATCATCTTTCCCAGAGAATCTCACCTTCTTGCGCAGTTTCTGGATGCGGTTGATGACCTCTCGGGCCACTCCTTCGTCCAGCATGGCCTGATCCGGCGTGACGTCCAGCAGAACCAGCACCTGAGGGAAACACACGTCCGTCAGCTTCACGTTTGTGCAGGAGTGAGTTTAATATTCGGAGAGCAGGAGCACCTGAGCGTCTGAGTGAGCCTCGTACTGAGACGCGGATCCAGACGACTGATCGAAGGTGTACATCAGACGCAGATCCTCCTCACGCAGGTCATGACCATCCACCACTATACAACCTGGAGGAGAGATGAGGAGAGAGGTAAGAGGAGAGAAGAACAGGGACGAAGAAAAGAGAAGATGAGATGAAAAGAGAAGAGGAGACAAGAGAACAGAAAAAAGAAAAGAGGAGATAAGGAGAGACAGGATGAGAAAAGAAACTGGAAGATGAGAAAAGAGAAGAGATGGGAAGAGGCGAAAAGAGAAAAAGAGAAAAAAAAGAAATAAGGAGAAGAGAAAAGAGGCAAGATGAGATAAGAAAAGAGACTAGAAGATAAGAGAAGGAAAATAAAAGAGATAGGGAGAAAAGAAAAAAGATGAGATGAGAAAAGAAGAGATGAGAAGAGGTGACGAGAAGAGATAAGAGATGAGGAGAAAAGAAATGAGAAGAGACGAGATGAGAAGAGATAAAAAGAGAAAAGAGAAGAGACAAAAATAGACGAGAAGAACAGAAAAGAGGAAACGAAGAGGCGAGAAGAGAAAAGAGATGAGAAGAGACGAGAATAAGAGAAAATAGGAGCTGAGAAAAGGCGAGGAAAGAAAAGAGACGAGAAGAGACGAGACAAAAAGAAGACTAGATGAAAAGAGACGTGAAGAGGAGAAAAGAAAAGAGACGAGAAGAGGCGAGATGAGATGAGAAGAGAAAAGAGATGGGAAGAAGAGAAAACAGACGAAAAGAGAAGAGACGAGAGAGATGAGAAGAGAAGACGAGAAGAGGCGAGAAAAGAAAAGAGACAAAAAGAAAAGAGATAGGGAGAAAAGAAAAAAGACTAGAAGAGACGAGATGAGAAAAGAAAAGAGAAGAAGAGGTGAGGAAAGAAAAGATGAAAGAAAACGAGATGAGAGGAGAAGAGACAAGAAGGGAAGAGTAAAGAGATGAGAAGAAAAGAAACGAGAAGAAAAGGAAAGAGACGAGACGAGAAAAAAAGATAAGAAAAGAAACAAGAAGAAAAGTGACAAGATAAGGGGTGAGACAGGAAGAAAAGAAAAGAGATGAGAAAAGGAGAAAAGAGAAGAGACGAAAAGAAAAGAGAAGAGAAGAGGAGGAAAGAGAAGAGAAGAAGGGGTAAGACGAGAAGAGAAGAAAAGATATGAGACAAGATGAGGAGAAGAGACGAAAAGAAACTAAACGAGGAGAAAAGAAATGTGATGGGGTGAGACGAGGAGAGGAGAAAAGAGAGAAGACGAGACGAGAACAGGTGAGATGAGAAGAGGTGAGAAGAGACAAGAAGAGAAGAGGAAAAAAGACAATGCAAAATGAAAAGAGAAGATAGAAAAAAAAAGAATTGAGAGAAGAGAAGAAAAGAGAGGAGATTAGGTGAGATGGAATGAGAAGATGAAAAGAGGAGAAAATAGACGAGAAGAGGAGAGGAAAAAGAGACAAGACAAGAACAGGTGAGATGAGGAGAAGAAGAGATGAGACGAGAAAAGGAGAGAAGACAAGAGGAGAAGAAAAGAGACGAGAAAAGGCGAGAAGAGATGAGAGGAGAAAAGAGAAACAAGATGAAAAGAGATGAGATGAGGTGAAAAGAGAAGAGAAGAGAAATGAAGAGAAGAGAAGAGAAGAGAAGAGAAGAGAAGAGAAGAGAAGAGAAGAGAAGAGAAGAGAAGAGAAATGAAGAGAAGAGAAGAGAAGAGAAGAGAAGAGAAGAGAAGAGAAGAGAAGAGAAGAGAAGAGAAGAGAAGAGAAATGAAGAGAAGAGAAGAGAAGAGAAGAGAAATGAAGAGAAATGAAGAGAAGAGAAGAGAAGAGAAATGAAGAGAAGAGAAGAGAAGAGAAGAGAAATGAAGAGAAGAGAAGAGAAGAGAAGAGAAATGAAGAAGAGAAGAGAAGAGAAGAGAAGAGAAGAGAAGAGAAGAGAAGAGAAATGAAGAGAAGAGAAGAGAAGAGAAGAGAAGAGAAGAGAAGAGAAGAGAAGAGAAGAGAAGAGAAGAGAAATGAAGAGAAGAGAAGAGAAGAGAAGAGAAGAGAAATGAAGAGAAGAGAAGAGAAGAGAAGAGAAGAGAAGAGAAATGAAGAGAAGAGAAGAGAAGAGAAGAGAAGAGAAGAGAAGAGAAGAGAAATGAAGAGAAGAGAAGAGAAGAGTAGAGAAATGAAGAGAAATGAAGAGAAGAGAAGAGAAGAGAAGAGAAGAGAAGAGAAGAGAAGAGAAATGAAGAGAAGAGAAGAGAAGAGAAGAGAAATGAAGAGAAGAGAAGAGAAGAGAAGAGAAGAGAAGAGAAGAGAAATGAAGAGAAGAGAAGAGAAGAGAAGAGAAGAGAAGAGAAGAGAAGAGAAGAGAAATGAAGAGAAGAGAAGAGAAGAGTAGAGAAATGAAGAGAAATGAAGAGAAGAGAAGAGAAGAGGCAAAATGAACAAAGAAGACATAAAAAGAAAAGAAATGAAGAGACGAGGCGAGGTGCTTAAGGTAGCCGTAATCAGTTTTATACTTCTAAATGTTGTCAGCTTTGTGTTGGTGTCAGAGACCATTTTAAACAGTATCTGCACACACACACACACACACACACACACACACACACACACACACACACACACACTGATGTGATGATCTGATCTGCAGTGTTATCGGGTGTTTCGCTCATTACAGCACACTGTTACATATAACAGGCATGGAGAAAGACAAGACTATCAGATGTGCAGTGTAAAGTCTGATTATCACGGCTGGCTGAGCTCCTCACACTCCTGCTGGCACTACCTTACACTAATATATCATATAACACTCATCAATATTACACTATTATTATGAACAAACCCTGATGATGAGCATAGGGCTGATGTTCATATCAGAGTAACACATTAGACTTCAGTTCATGTTCTGTATATATACTATATTGGGGATCAGTAAGGGTGTGTTCAGGCGTGTGTGGTGTTCGTGCGTTTGTGTGGTGCTCTTGCCTGTCTTCTGGAACTCCTCCAGCTCTTCACTCTTCAGCTCTTTGATGGATGCGGTCACGGATTTAAAGGCGCCTTTCAGCCGTTTGCCCAGCACCATGTGATCGGGTTCGGCCCGCAGGCGGATGCCGTATCGGTCCTTATCAGTGGAGAGAGTGAGCTGGCGCACGTTCAGCTCCTGCACAAACACACACCACTTTCAGTCTGAGATGAACACTGAACACTGAACACTTAATCACATACTGGATCAATAGTTGGTCTGTGAATCAGTAGTCAGTGAATCAAGAGTCGGTCAGTGAATCAAGAGTCAGTCAGTGTATCAGGAGACAGTCAGTGAATTAAGAGTCGCTCAGAGAATCAAGAGTCAGTCAGTGCAATAGGAGTTGTTCAGTGAATCAGGAGTTGTTCAGTGAATCAGGAGTTGGTCAGTGAATCAGGAGACAGTCAGTAAATCAAGAGTCGGTCAGTGAATCAAGAGTCGGTCAGTGAATCAGGAGACGGTCAGTGAATCAAGTCGGTCAGTGAATCAAGAGTCGGTCAGTGACTCAAGAGTCGGTCAGTTAATCAAGAGTCAGTCAGTGAATCAGGAGACGCTCAGTGAATCAGGAGTTGGTCAGTGAGTCAGGAGAAGGTCAGTGAGTTAGGAGACAGTGAATCGGGAGTTGGTCAGTAAATCTAGAGTCAGTCAGTAAATCAAAAGACAGTGAATCAAGAGTGAATCAAGAGATGGTCAATGAATCAAGAGTCAGTGAGTAAATCAGAAGACAGTGAATCAAGAGATATCAGGAGACAGTCAGTGAATCAAGAGATATTGAGTGAATCAGGAGATGGTCAGTAAATCAGGAGATGGTCAGTGAATTAAGAGTCAGTCGGTGAATCAGGATACGGTCAGTGAATCACGAGACAGTCAGTGAATCAAGAAATAGTGAGTGAATCAGAAGATGGTCGGTAAATCAGGAGATGGTCAGTGATTTAAGAGTCAGTCAGTGAATCAGGAGATGGTCAGTGAGTCAGTGAATCAAGAGTCAGTCAGTGAATAAGGAGACGGTCAGTGAATCAAGAATCAGTCAGTGAATCAGGAAGCGGTCAGTGAGTCATTGAATCAGGAATCGGTCAGGGAATGAGTAGACGGTCAGTGAATCAGGAGACAGTCAGTGAGTCAGGAGACGGTCAGTGAATCTGGAGTCGGTCAGTAAATCAGGAGACATAGCCAGTGAATCAGGAGACGGTCAGTGATTCAGGAGACATGGTCAATGAATCAGGAGACGGACAGTCAGTCAGGAGACTGTCAGTAAATCTGGAGATAGTGAATCAAAAATCGGTCAGTGGATCAGGGGATGGTCAGTGAATCTGGAAACTGTCAGTGAATCAAGAGTCGGTCAGAGAATTAGGAGATGGTCAGTGATTCAAGAGTCAGTGAATTAGGAGACGGTCAGCGAGTCAGGAGATGGTCAGTGAATCAAAAGTCAGTCAGTGAATCAGGATTCAGTCAGTGAATCAGGAGACGGTCATTGAGTCAGTGAATCAAGAGTCGGTCAGGGAATCAGGAGACAAAGCCATAGCTAGTATATCAGTTTCAGGTCAGGTAAATCAGGTCATAAAGCAGAAGCCTATCAGTGAATCATGAGAAGATCATTGAATCAGAAGACGGCCAGTGAATCAGTCAGAGCTCATGTGTTCACACAACAGTCACAGAAATCAAGAGAATAATAAAGTGTATCACAGGAGACACCTTCACAAAAAAACTCAGCACTTGCTTATTTAAAACAGCATAATCTGACGCAACACAGCATTAAACCCAAATCAAACTCAGAAGCGACTATGAGGGCTTAGAAACTGATAGTTGATGCGAACACATGTAGAACTGCTGAATCCAGCAGCGTGACCAGTGTCTCTGCAGGCTGTTCGGCAGTGGAGTGATACACACGCGCACACACACAGGCAAAGCGGATAATTTTAGTCCAGCTATAAATCAGAGCGGCAGGACTGCGGTTCAGCTGCAGAGCTCCACACCAGCAGAGGGCCAGCTGGAGCTGCACACACTCAGAACTGCAGGAGTACTCATGTAAGGATGCTGCAGTGACGGTCACTAATAATACAGCATCACTGACATGTTTTCCTGGATTTTTATGAACAGTTTAATTATTTTAGTTTAGACACAGCTGTACTAATTATTTATTTAATGTGTAGTCTGACAAAAAGCCCTTCTCAAATATAGTTTAACATGCAGGAAGTGAGTGTGGGAAGTTTTGTGCAGGAAGCGTCTACGGGAAGTGTGTGCAGGAAGTGTGAGCAGGAAGCATGTGCAGGAAGTCACTGCAGGAAGTGTTTGGGGGAAATGTCTGCAGGAAGTGCGCCCAGGAAATTTCTGCGGGAAGTGTCTGCAGGGGGTGTGTGCAGGAAATGTCTACAGGAAGTGTGTGCGGGAAGCGACTATGGGAAGTGTGTACAGGAAGTGTGTGCAGCAAGTGTGTACAGGAAGTGTGTGCAGGAAGTGTCTACAGTAAGTGTCTATGGGAAGTGTGTGCAGGACGTATCTACAGGAAGTGTGTGCGGGAAGCGACTATGGGAAGTGTGTACAGGAAGTGTGTGCAGGAAGTGTCTACAGTAAGCATGTGGAGAAAGTGTCAATGGGAAGTGTCTACAGGAAGTGTGTACAGGAAAAATCTGCAGGAAATGTCTGAAGGAAGTGTGTGCAGGAAGTGTCTACGGAAGTGTCTATGGGAAGTGTGTGCAGGAAGTGTCTACAGGAAGTGTCTATAGGAAGTGTGTGCAGGAAGTGTCTGAGGGAAGTGTGTGCAGGAAGTGTCTACAGGAAGTGTTTATGGGAAGTGTGTGCAGGAAATGTCTACAGGAAGTGTCTGAGGGAAGTGTGTGCAGGAAGTGTCTACAGGAAGTGTGTGCAGGAAGTGTCTACAGGAAGTGTCTGAGGGAAGTGTGTGCAGGAAGAGTCAACAGAAGGTGTGTGCAAGAAGCATCTACAGAAGTGTCTATGGGAAGTGTGTGAGGGTAGTGTCTACGAGAAGTGTGTGCAGGAAGTGTCTACAGGAAGTGTCTATGGGAAGTGTGTGCAGGAAGTGTCTAAGGGAAGTGTGTGCAGGAAGTGTCTGAGGGAAGTGTGTGCAGGAAGTGTCTGAGGGAAGTGTGTGCAGGAAGTGTCTGAGGGAAATGTGTGCAGGAAGTGTCTACGGGAAGTGTCTACGGTAAGCATGTGCAGGAAGTGTCAATAGGAAGCATGTGTTAAAAGTGTGTACAGGAACTGTGTGCAGGACGTGTGTGCAACAAGTGTGTGCAGGAAGTGTCAATAGGAATTGTGTGCAGGAAGCGTGTGCAGGAAGTGTCTGGGGGAAGTGTCTGCGGGAAGTCTGTACGGAAGTGTGTGTGTGGGAAGTGTATGACGTAAGTGTTGCCAGGAAGTGTGTGTGTGAGAGGAGTCTACAGGAAATGTCTACAGGACCTATGTGTGTGCAGAAAGTGTCTCTGACCTCCAGGATGTAGTTCTGCAGGGACTGGATATCAGTGAGAGCCTCTGGGTCCTGATGGATGACCACCACCTCCTTCAGCGGATACTGAAACACACACACACACTCCATCAGCAGCAGTAAAACACACACACACTCTCCATCATCATCAGAAACTCACCTTAATGGGCAGAGTCTTCCTGTCTCTGATCACACGACCCAACTCAATGACCGACTGCATCCGAGACACCGCACTCTCAATGCGCTGGTCAATCAGAGACTCCCTGCGACACACACACACACACACACACATAGTCATAGGACAGACACACCAACTACCATTACAACAGGTCGTTCTCTCTCTAATATATACACACACGCACACACATGTTGGTTTTTGTGAATTGTGGGGACATTACATAGGTTTCCATTGCTTTTTGCCACATTTTTAACTGCTTAGTGAAACCCGAACTGAGATGATGGGGTCATGTAAACTAAGTCATGGGGTGATGAAGGCTTTTAAGCTTTACTGCGGTTTGGAGATTGATATAGAGCGGACACTACATGCATCACATCATGTCTACTGTAAAACATCCATCTGAGGCGTTTATCAGCGGGAGCGCATCAGTACATGATGTTTTTCCATCAGACGAAGAGAGTGTGTGTGTGTGTGTCCTCTGGATGTTCTCCACGTCTGTGACAGCAGGTCACCTCTGAGAGAAACACACACACACACACACACACACCGCTCAGCTTATTAATACACAGTAATGCAGGACATTACAGCCGTTTACAGCAGCAGTCCTTCAGCTTAACTGCAGACCAGTGCGCTCTGGGAAATGTGTGTGTGTGTGTTTAAGGCAGACTAAAGGACATGTGTTAAATCACACAAGGAGACATGAGGACAAAAACACACACACACTGCAACAAATGAGTGTCTGTCTTTGTTTTTCTCTTATTTCTTGTCCAAATAATTCCTAAATCAAACACTGATGTTGTATGTTGAGAGTGTATTTGTCAGGTGTTTGTCCTCCTCAAACGTCTCCTGTGTGTAGCACTAGTTTCATCTCCTCCTCCTGTTGGGATTTCTGACTGCTGTAGCTGTGAAATACCTCCTTCAGCGGAGTGATAAGGAGCTGTGATGTGCTCTAAACCTGCCGGAACTACTTTAGCTGTGCGATTATCAGACAATAACACCATAGAGTGCTCATCAGCCAATCAGAGTCAAGCATTCAACAGAGCCTGTAGTATAGAGTGTTATCAGGCTGTGTGTGTGTGTGTGTGTGTGTGTGTGGTGTGTGTACCTGACTTGTGGCAGCATGAGGTAGTGTATGCTGCCGGTGTCCTTCTCCTCCACTGCTGCCGGGTCCAGCAGGTGCCGCAGGTTCTGGTACATCAGCTCGGTTATGAACGGAGTGAACGGAGCCTGAAAACACAAACACTTCATCACTCCAGCAGCACACACAAAAAACACACCAAAAACATTCAAAACAGTTTTTTTTTTTGGCAAAATTGTCTGCCAATTACCACCCCTAAAATCAGTACTAGGGGGTCTGATATGCTCATTTCTGAGTTTCCTCCACTCTTTCATCACCCGCTTCAGCAATAATCAGGCCACTGCGAGCTCTTATGAAGATTAATAAAGCATCATAGTGTTATTCAGAGTCAGTGAGGTGTAAAATGGAGCATTGATCCTCCGCTTATCCATCAACTGATCTCTGACTCGTATCTTTTGGGTCAGCAATTAATTATTAGAGTAAATGAGCTCTACTGATGCCCTGCTCTCACAGTTGTGAACATGTGGACGACTATTACACTAAACACATCAGATTCTAAAACTGGATTTAGTTTGCATTAACAGCAGAGAACGTTCCAGAAGCATTTATTTATTTTGACATTACAGTTGTGTGTTTGTTGCATTTATGACATTAAAAACAACGAATAAAACAATATAACCAAAATGCATGGCTCATTATTAATGTAAATATATTAGCATTAACTATGACTGAAATGACCAAAAAATGCAATTATCATTACAATTATTATTATTACTGTTATTATTATTAAGAAATGAAAGGCAAACTTATTTATAGGGCACAATTTTAACACAACCAAAGTCCATTTGAGGAGTTATACAATAAAAGTATTATATAAAGTATTACATATTCATATACTTTATGTAAATATAAATAGATATTTGTAAAACTGAACCAATATTTTAATTAATAAAAAAAAATATTTAATCTTCATTTATTTCATGCTGGGTCAAACTCCAAGCTAAATTATATGCATCAGTGCGAGTACATATTACACACAAAGTCAACGCAAACGAGTGAAACGAGTCACATTTGCTGTGGCTGCGCATAATTCACTTTAATCACGTCTAATGCACAGGTTCAAATAAATCAACGAAATCAAAAGAATTTGAGTGAGGTAAAAACATCACACGAGTAAACTAGCGAGTGACGCAGTAAACTTAACATTAGAAATAATTATATTGCAACAGTTCCAAAAGAACTGCTGCACTCGAGTTTCCACAGAGGTTGATAGTGTTTCCAGAGACTCACCATCAGTCTGCACATGGAGAACAGGACACTGAAGAGGGTTTCCAGAGCACGAACGCAGTCCTCAGAACCACTTTCACCCTGAACAAAGACATTATACTGTAAATACACACTTAACACTCAAAATATACAGATAACACACAGAAAATACACAGAAAATGCACAGACAACACTCAAAACACGAAGAAAACACACAAAATAATCACTCAAAACACACAGAAAACACAAAAATACACAGAAAACACACAAAATACAAAGAAAACGCACAGACAACACTCAAAACACACAGAAAAGACACAAAATACACAGAAAACACACATAATACACAGAAAACGCACAGACAACACTAAAAACACACAGAAAACACACAAATTAATCACTCAAAACACAGAAAACACACAAAATACACACAAAAAACGCACAGACAACATTTAAAACACACAGAAAACACATAAAAAACACAGACAATGCAGATAACACTCAAAACACACAGAAAACACACAAAATACACAGAAAACACAGAAAACGCACAGACTACACTCAAAACACACAGAAAACACACAAAATAATCACTCAAAACACACAGAAAACACACAAAATACACAGAAAACACACAAAATACACAGAAAACGCACAGACAACACTCAAAACACACAGAAAACACACAAAATAATCACTCAAAACACAGAAAACACACAAAATACACAGAAAACACACAAAATACACAGAAAACACACAAAATACACAGAAAACGCACAGACAAAACTCAAAACACACAGAAAACACAAAAAATAATCACTCAAAACACAGAAAACAACACAAAATACACAGAAAACACACAGACAACACTTAAAACACAAAGAAAACACACAAAACACACAGAAAACACACAAAATAATCACTCAAAACACAG